>NW_026000026.1:17727426-17784717 GCF_001458135.2 Marmota marmota marmota | reverse complement strand
CACTTGGGCAAACTTTCGAGCCCGCCCTCTCTCTCTTCCACCCGGACCCCGCCCCCGCTTGTCTTCCCGGGGTCGGCAGGGGGGGCATTGGGTCCTCGATCACTTGACAGGACACCCCTTCCCCCAAGAAAGGCGAATGTTCCAAGGTGCTTTGCCTCGAGGCCTAAAAGTCCTTGGGGATTGGACACCATCGTGGTGGGCTTCGGGCCCCAGTCCCCCAGAAGTGGTGGTGACGGCCTTGGGAGCCTAGACAGCGGCTCCCACCCAGCCCGAGGCTAGATGTTCCCCACCCACCGCCGTTTCTCCAGAAAGCACAGTCTGTACAGCTCTGGGCCCCCAGGCCAGGGGCTTATTTGCAAAGGGACCTTTGGTTTCCCAGAACTTAGGCAGATGTTGGAGTAGGGCTGGTTTTGGAGCAGAGCTGAGCCTACTCATCTGCCTCTTGGGAACTGGGAGGAAGGTGGTCCTGTTTAGGTTGGAAAAGCCTGAGAGAAGACATTGGCTATCCCTCCCCCAACCAACACCCGCCCACACACACACACACACACACACACACACACAGCCTCACGCTTCTTTTGTCTCAAAGCTGAGTTTTGGAGGCCTGTGTGGGTGGGTAGACACTCAAAGCCAGAGCTGGGGCTCTTGGTGAAGGCTCCAGATTCCGCTTGCCCCTACAACCATGTAACCAAGAGCTTGGCCCTAGAAAGGCTAGCCCCAGTGCCTCAGAGTCAGGTACTCTTCTTAGAAGTGTGCCGTCAGTTTGGGGTCTAGCCCTTTGTGTCCTATGTCCGGTGGCCCCAGGGAGCCGGGAGCGGCTCCTCTTGGTTTCCTGCCTCTTTGCCTTCCCAGGCCTGATCTTGGCAGCTTTTGCACAAGTCTGTGGTGGGAGGAGGGAGTTGGGGGATTTTGAGAAACCCCAGATCTTTTCCAGCAATATTACACTTACCATGTGCTGGTTTGTGACCCTATGGACACTAAGCTCTGCCCTCCACCCCGATACCTCCCAGCATGAAGAAATGGTGTGTATGCACTCCAGGCTGTGGGTTGCTTCCTGCAAGAACCTTCCAGAGTCTGGTGTCAAGAGACCCAGGCTCAGAACCAGGTCCTAGTGGAGGAGGGGGGTCAGGAAGTGACAAGCCACAAGATCTCACAGACCTTCTTGGGTATGGTGTATATGCTATAGATGGGTAAGGAGATGGGGAGGGAGGAAAGTCTTGTGGTGAGGCAGCCATCCTCCACAGTAAAATCCAGATCTGACAGAGCTACTGAACTTAATGGCATCCTCCTTCCTCAGTGCCCCCTTTGGCTCTTGGGAGAACATTTTAGTGATTTTAGAGACTGTCAGTTTCAATGTGGAAGAAGGATAGATAGTGCAAAGAGATGAGATAGCCTTGGAAACATCACCCATCAAACTCCAGGCATGGCCTCCTTCCTGTTTTTGTGGTACTCCCTATGCTGAGGTGGTGTCCCCAGCTGGAAGTTCCCAGATAAAGATCTCTTGGGTAACAACAGCTGCATTTTAAGCCACGCATGTGATGAGCAGGCAATAAGTATAGCACAGTAGTTGAAGACAAATCTGCATTTGAAGCCCATATACTAGTTGTGCATTACCTGGCCAGCTTCTGAGCCTTGGTTTTCTCATCTGTAAAATGGAGGTAATTGTATATTCACCAAATTTGATTGCTTTGGTGGTTAAGTGAGATAGTTGATGTAAGTTGGCGTAAAGCATCAGTGCTTGATACTGTAGATATTTAATAAATGTAAACTGACATATTAATAGTGCCTGACACATTGTGTTTATTAAGTAGCACTTACTACTAATAATAATGATAGACTATGCCTGCCCTCCTAGACCCTGGACTGGGAATGTTGAGGGAGGTCTCATGTGGATGCTAAGAGAAGGGAAGTGTGCAGGAAGGAGAACAGAGACCAAGTTCACATTTCATTTAGCTTGCTACTCAGAAAAAGGGAGGAAACGGTTTTGTTTTGCCCCATCTACCCACTCACCTGCCTGTCATGTAGAACAGTGTTTCTGTAAAGAAAGTGTTTGGAGTTCTGTACATTTGCCTCCTTGGTGTGACTTTCTTGCCAGAGCAGAATGAAGGGGTGTGGAGAGGGGACCAGCTAGTTCATTGTGTCTCACTCAGATCTTTGGGGGCTGAAGGCAGGAATATAAAGGACTTTATTCCCCTAACCCTCCAGGGTGAATCAGCCAGAGGTGTGCAAATTCAGTGTTCTGGTTGGTTAACAGAGTTGAGAGGCATGAAGGGCAGGCAGAATGTGTATAGCCCTTTGATTTTGGGGGTGTGGATTGAAAGAACCTGAGTAAAAGGCTAGTAGATGCATGTGTCGAGTTTAGACCTTGCAGGAAAAGCCTCCCATTGAAGCCCTGCCCCATTCATGGCTCACTGCTTTGGTGGGTTCTGATCTCTGCAGACTCTGAGGAGCATTCAGTTGCCAGCTGGGTCCCCTGCCATCTGGCCTCTTGCCCAGGTGCCTCAGGTGTCTGGCCTTTTCCTGCTAGCCTTGCCAGTGTACCATACAGTGTCTGAAGCCTGGCCAAAGAGGAATGCTCCGCTACCCTCAGGGTGTCTGTGTGCCTGAAGGATAGACAGTGTGGTTCAATGGAAGTGTGCAGCACTCATGTGTGAGACCTCATTCTGTCCTAACCCTGTGCCCTCTCACTTGGTCACTTGTGGAGTGAGGCTGGCACCTATTGATTTCTAGAGCTGGAGTTTGGCTCGAAAGAGGGGTGGGAAAGTGCTTTGGTGCCATTTGGTTGTGTGGCTGTGTGACAGGAATTGGACTGGTATTTGGCTTTGGCTTTGTTGCAGACTTTAAATGAATAAAAAGCAATTATAGGTTTCCTCTTGAGTGCTAAAGAGATGTTTTACCTTTTTCTTGGCTAATCCTCAAAGAGTCCTGAAGGGTAGTCAGGTGTACCACCCATTTTATAGATGAGGAAATAGAAATACAGGGAGTGAGTGATTAGTGCCAGTGTGTGCCAGTACCTCAGCTGGGCCCGGCCCTCAGTCAGGTCTGGCTGACACCCCAAGGTGACTGGTCTTGGGTTATGCTGCCAGTGGGTCTCAGGCCCCTGCTTTCCCTGTGTTTGCATTGCCCCTCTGTGAGGAAAAATCTTCATGCTTAGATGGCACATTAGTCCTCGTCAGCTTTTGCTTCCCAAGACAGCCTGAGCCTCTCTAGGCCATGGCTCTATACTTTTTATATGGTGCCTTCTGTGATAATATGGTTTAGACCTGCATTTGGCAAGGTTGCCTAGTTGAGGTTTACTTTGGGCACAGTGTCAGGTGGAAACTCCCGTGGAGGTGCTCTGTGAGTGTGAGCCCAGTATGTCTGTGGAGACTTTAGAACCCCAGCCTTCCATCTTTGCCTGAATTATCAGTAGATACTCTTGAGATGGTGAATGAAAATGGGCCCTTGCATTCAGGGAAGCTTAAAACACTCAAGAAAATTCCAGGTGGTACCTTTAATGAAGGGGAATGTTGACAGAAGAAAACAGGTGAGCCCCTTGATGGGACAAGTGGGCTCAGAGGGGAGGTGGTGTTGGGACCAGCTGGCTGGGGTGAGCTCTGTGGCAGTGGGTGTTCACCTGGTGAGAAGAGGAGTACACCAAGAAGCCTGCTCTGAAGGCTAGGCCCACCGTGCTGCAAGGCACCAGCGGCTGTCATAAGGCTTCCTTTGTGCTGGCTGGTTACTTCTAGCTGGAGAAGGGCAAAAGCACATGTCCGGATCTCGACAGCTACCCATTCCTGCCTGTGTGTTTCCGGTCTGGCTGTCCTTTTTCCAGGGGAAGTTAGTCCACTTAGTGTTTCCTCAGCACCCCAGGCTTGCTCCAATGTGTGGGTTTCCAGGCCCTCTCTGCAGCTGGGGTTCTTTCCAGTGAATCTAGGAAAGGGGCCTGCTTCACAGATGACTAAAGAAACTGAGCACTTCTAGCTTCTCCCAGCACTCTGTCTATGTGTCGACACAGATGCACAGTTTTGAGTCAGAGCTTAGAGATCTTGGCCACTAGCTTTGTTTCAGGTGGCCCCTTGGTGCGAGGGGCATTTACTCATTAAGTATTATTTGTATACCTCTTATTTGCCCAGTGCAAGGCACTGAGGGTTCAAAGGCTAAATGGGACATGGTCCATGTTGTGAGGCCCTCTAAGGTGGAATAGACTTGGGAGCATGCTATTATAACTCTGTGTCTTAGGCACCATTGCGAAAATGTATGAAGAACTCTGAGTGCATGAGGAGAGAGCCAGGGAGTATGTCATGGGAGAGGTGACCTTTGAGCTGGCCCTTGAATGCTTGAGGAGTTTGCCTGTGCTGATATGAAGGGATTGGAAATGCATTTGGCATGGTAGAGATGAGGCTGTGATGGATGAGACAGTTTAGGGAGGGCTCCCTGTATGCTGTGCTCTGTGTGTTGTGTTTAGGGGGTCACACTCCATCCCATTAGTACTAGGGTCAGCACAAGCTGCAGTGGCACTGACTTTGCTCTGTGCATCTGGGATGCTCCTGCTGTAGTCTGTCAGGTTGGGGAAGAGGGCAGTTTGTAGGGGACTACTGATGAGGACCCAAATAAGACCTCCTTTCTGAGTCAACCAGGAGGCAATTGTGGCAGAGGGGAGAGAGGCCAAAGTCTTGAGAGGTGAGATAGTAGAGTTAGTAGTTGAGTGTTTGGGCTGTGAGCTCACACTGCCAGTCAGAATCCTGTCAAGCAGCTTACTTGCTCTGTGACCTAGAGTATGTTCTTACCTGTCTGAGCTCCTCATCTGTAAAACGGGATAGTAATAAATGGAATTTATTTCAAGTTTTTGTAAGGATTCAGTGAGAATCTGTGTAACGTCCTTGGCATTAAATGTGGCATAGTGTATGTGCTTAATGTGTGGAGCTCTGACAGGAGGTGCATAGGATTGAGTCCCCAGGAGGGCCTGGTGGGAAGGAGAGTGGAGGTACTGGTTGTGTTGTAGGGCTGGTTCCTGGCCTCTGAGCCCTTGGAGTCAGGGCAAGGAGGCTGTGGACACTCTTGCAACTCTCAGGAGTGCCTTTGTGGTCAGGGCTCTTTTCCTCCCATGGCATTTTCAGGGAGGCAAGGTGGTTGCTGGAAACAGCTGCTTGGGTAGTAACCCTTCCTGTGGGGCAAAGACATCAACGTTGGCCTATTTCTAAGTGCCTTGCTATCTGAGCAGGGTGGGAGACCCTGTCTTCCAGGAAGCTCTCTGTTACCACAGCCCAGGCTGGCGGGGCTGCCTCTGCTGCCCTGTCTACATCCGTCTCCCTAACTCACAGCATCTCTTCACACTCTTTGCCCTTTCCTGTGGGATGTGGCTTTGAGGAGGCCGCTGATGGATATATCTGAGGGAAGAAGTGAGGCCTGAGGTCACAAAGGCCTGAATTTCCCCTCTTCACTCCCTATTGTAGAAACAGAGAAGTTGGTGAGGACTTTAAGGAGAGTTCTAGGAGAACTGGGTGTGAGATAGGAGGAAGGGAATGTTCTGGAGCTCCATGTAGAGTTCCCTATCTGAAGGTGCTACAGCTACCCAGGGGGAATTTCTGAGTGGTTATAAGTGGTGAGACTCCCCAAGGACGAGGAGTGACCTGATAGCCCCACCCTTTTGATAACTGAACTTAAGGTCTGGAGATTTGTAGCTAGAGCTATTTACATTTGGGTTGAGTCTCAACTCTTCCTGTAATCCTGGGTTTATTACATTAACTTTCAAACTAACCTTTTTCTGTAAAAATAATTTCTTCCTACAGAGTTGTATTTAATGCTAATCAAATGAGATTTGTATATGTAAGATTTTCTGTGAAGGTGCCCAGCACAGCCTCAGGGCACTTAAGTATTTGTTTCCTTTACTCTTTCACTTTAAGGAGAACTGCAGAGCTCCAGTTTTCTCTACCACCCAGCGTGGTTGTGACTGCTCTTGACAACCTGGTTAGGAGTCTGCTTGTTTTCTTTCTCCCTAAGTCTATACACAGAGGTCCAGGGCATCGAAAAATTCTGGTGTTTGAATAGTGCATTGGGATTTCATGGAGCATTTTCTCATCTTTTGTGTTATTTGAGATTTGCAACAGCTCCATAAACCCAGGGAGGGCAGGAATTATTATTCCTCTTGTACAAAGGAAGAAACGGGGGTCCCAAGAGTGAGGTCATATAGCCTAGGATTTCTGATTCCTGCTACAGTGTTCAGTATATTCTCTCACTGTGGGGAAAATGACAATACGATGGCTCTGCTGCTGGCATAGAGCAGACTGCCACTGTGGGAGTCAAGAGACTGCCTTTAGCTGGCATCTTTGAAATTGGTGTATCTTTGTGTTCAGATGTTGAGGCCCTTACCTAATTGTAATCTCCCTGCCTTAGGCCCAACTCACATGCCCCTAGTTGAGCTCTCCTCTGAGCCTGGTCTGTTTTGCCACAGCTTCCTGTCATCACCCCAGATTTAGAGCCTCTTCTTGCCTCTCATCATGGCTGCTCCCTAGAGCTGTGTGTACTAGAACCTCCAGGGTGAGAACCTAGGTGCTTAGAGGCCTCTAGGGAGTGCTTAGTCCCCCAGAGAGCAAAGAAAGAAGTGTGAAGGGGTGTCCTTGAATACTGTGGAGTTGGGACAGTAGAATTGGTTGCTTTGGGGGAGGCTGTAGTCCTGAGAGGTGGGACTCAGAGAATCTCTACTTGAGTCTACTTGAATTCCCTTACTGCTCTCGTGCTCCTCCTTGCAAAACAAGTTTCTTTTGAGATGGTGCTAGGCTAGCCTTTGAGAGGCTGCAGTGGCTGTGTGCCTAGGCACAAGCACTAGCTCTCTCCCCACTCCTCACCTCCTAGGAACCAGGCCCATATCCTGGGGGAAGCAGGGAGGGGCTCCTTTTTATAGCCCACGTGTAGGCCTTGTGTATAGGCGCTGCTGCTTCCTTCCTGCCTTGGCCCTTCCTGGTGCTGGCCGGTGGGCCCTGGCTTCAGCTAGACTCAGGATGCAAAGTAAATGGGGTGAGGCTTTCTCCTGCAGAAGACTGGCATCTCCTTTATAGGCCTGGCACAAAGGAGTCAGGGAGCAAGAAAAGGAGGTGACCTGGTCCTTGATCCTGGGAAGCTAGCAGTCCAAATATGTGGAAAACCATGAAAGCAGAAGACATTGGTGGCTTCCAGTTGCAATAGGCTGAGTCTGCCCATGTGGAACTGGCCTTCTCTCTGTAGCAGCCTAACCTACTCCGTGGACCCCTCCCACACTAGCTGGCAAATCAGTGTTGGTTAGAAGATCTGCACAAAGGCTCCTGAGGTACCTGGCATTGAGGCAACAAGGCATGGGCACTGTGAAGAGTGGGTGAAGAGGAGCTTCATGTGACTGAAGCTCTGGGCCCTGGCAGTGAACAGCTGGCCAGACTGGTGAGGGTTGGCCCACAGCAACTTTAACCACTTGTTTGTGTTCAATAAGATTCACCCTTGGCCCAGGTGGGAGTTCACTTTAGGGTTGGCTTCCTATTTTCTTGGATACCTGGGTGTATGACTGAGCTGAAGTTCCTAGGGGAAGTGATTATTGAGGACATGCATGCCCCTATTCACATGTCCTTGGCGTGGCCATGGTGGGAGGAGGACATCAACCACACTGGGTTCTGTCTGTCTGAGATTGGTGTTTGGTGGGGGAATTCTAACCCTGTGGATTGAGTGACTGATCAACCTCAGGCCCAGAAAGTGTGGGCTTGAGTTCATAGAGTAACTAACCCTAGAAAAGGGGAGGAGGACTGCTGCTTCAGGTTCCACAGGTTTCTCACCTGTGTGAGGGGACAGGAGATACAAAGGAGTACAGCTTGATTCCCTCAGTTGACAGGTTGGGTATCAACAGAGGTAGTGGGTAATGGTCCTTCTCTGAGGCTCTGCTGACATACCTGATGGTCTCTCTGTACTACCTGCTATTCCAAATGTTCGAAGACAGCTCTCTTCCCATTCTTCACTTCTTCCACTCCACAGCAGTACTTGAGTATAATGTGCCTGTATTAGCTAGTGAGTCCCAACTGGGATTGTGGTTTTCCTTGGGAGTTCTTGGCTTATGTCCCAAGGAGTATAGAAAAGGTAGCATATGTCACTTCGTTAGGAATTTTACAGAGGGCCTCTTGAGGCCAGCAGCAACACAAGAGCATTCACTCTTGAGAACAGAATGCCTGATACCAGACTGTTCCCAAGAGACTATCCTGGTTCCTGCCCTGAGAACTGGCTCACACTGGAAGCATGAAGCTCCAAGTAAGGATGTGTGCTAGAGGGGGATGAGGCAAGATGTGTCCTACGAGAATAGAACTAGGGGTTACAAGTCAGTAGAATTTCAAAGCTTCTAAGTTGTAATTCCTGGGGAGGCAGTGAGTGAATTCTGTCACCTGGGGTAAGGACAGAGACTAGATCACTCACTGGGGCCCTGCTTCATGAGGAAGCAAAAGGGAAAAGAATGACTTGGGGTGGCATGGCCCAAAGGGACTATGGTCAGCTGCTATAAAGGAGCTGGTTCATGCAACTCTAAGATAGGAGAACCTTGTAGCATCTGCAGAGGCAGAATGTCTAAGCAAGCAGGCCTCCAACTTGATAACTTCTGTCCTCATTGAGAACATCTCCAACCTGTAGTCAGGGTTTACTGTGTTTGGAGTGTAAGACTGGCCTTACCTCCACCTGCATATGGAATATGTAGTGGTAGAGAGTGGGGTGCCATGACTGCACGGTGAGACAGAACTCAGGAGTTCCATGAGGTGAAGGCCTCTACTCTCTCCTTTCCCTTTCACCTCCCTACTTCAGTCCTAAGCCCCTATTATTTTGTCGTGGAAGGGAGATCCCAGATTTTTTTTCTCCTTCTAATTCATTTCCTCAGCTCTATGGGAGGGTCCTCAGAGACAGAGTGGCAGATAAAGGCCTCCAGGTGTCATGGACTGTGGGAAGTTGAGCCGGAGCAGGTTGGGTAGCAATGACTCATTGTATTTTTCTCTTTCAACAAATACTCGTTAATAAGTTGCTGCTGACCATGGGGCGGTGAAGATGATAGACACAGTCCATCCCTAGAAGGATTTTACACTCTAATGGAGAATATAGTTAGATAGCCTTAAAATACACGTGTGCTCACCATTCTGACAAAAGCCATGAAGCAGCAGTGTGTTGAGTCCTTTCCTCTCCTCTGTCTCTGTTGGCCCCACTTGGTCTTTTCCCACAGGGATCCTGAGACAGTACAGGACACAAACCTGCCTCAGAGACAATCTTGGCTTTGAAATATTGTTGGCTCTGTCACTTATGAGCTTCCAGCTTGCATAAGTTTATTAACCTCTCTGTGCTTAGTTTTCTGACTTGGGAAATGGGAACCTCTGATACCTGCTTCATGGTGTTATTTGCAAGGATGAAATGAAACAGTCTTATCAAGAGTTTTGCACAGTGGTGCACAAAGTAACTATGCAAGAAATGAGAGGGATGTCCAGTGCCACTGTTGCTCCTGTTCTCTTCCCACCTATCAGAGGCAGTTACCTTGTGCTCCCTGCTTCACAGCTTCTCAGAACATTTGTCTGTGGGCTCTATTTAACATCACCTGTCTAGCATAGTGTGCAAATCTAATCCTTCTTCCCACATTCAAACTCCTGAGATAACCTGGGTTCTTAGTACCTAGCATGATGCCCCTCATGGGTGTTCAGTGAATGTAGTTAATTGTGCATAATAAAGGCAGCAGAACTTGAAAGATTGGATTGAAACTGGTGAGAGGAAAGGGGACCAATGATGATTCCGAAATTTATGCACCTGTTTGGCGATGCTGTTAGCTGACTGGTATCAGGTCATGCGTAACAAGAGGCCTGGATTTTGGTGATAGAAGACAGTGTTTGGTTTGGGGGTTGCCATTAGGGTGTTCTTGAGGTGGACAGGTGGAGAATAGGAGGTAAGCAGTTGAGTTGAAGGATCTGAAGCTTGGAGATTGGAGAGGTTTTGTGAATTGTCTGTGCATAGGAGGCAGTTAAAGCTGTGAACATGGCTGACATTGACTAGTGCAGCAGGCAGATCCCCAGAAGAGAGGACCTTGGCCTGAGCCTTGACAAAGGCCATTGTTTAATGAGAATACCAAGAAGCAGGAAAACTTGGTGAGGTTGTGTGGAAATGATTGAGGGCAAAGCTTCAAGTAGGGGGAAGTTGTGGTCAAGAAAGAGAATGATAGGAAAATGATTTATGCCCAGGACTCTGATTCTACATGTGACCTGAATGGATCATAAGGGGCATTGTTTGAGAGCCTTTTGAGATCCCAGACAGTCCTGGGACCTGGCCTAGTGGACTCTTATCCTCTCTTCTATAGCAGGAGGCCAGCAGGCACAGGCTATTCAAAGGAGAATGTAGCATCAGACTGCAGGGAGGCAGATACCAGAGCACACAGAACTCCTGACCTGGAAGCTAACCCCTGGGTTACCTGCGTCATCTGGGCTTGGACAGAAAAGTTGGGGAAAGCCACCTCTCCTACTGCTACCTCCCCCTATTGTGGCCATCAAGGCCAGTGTAGGCCTGCCCTCTCTCCCTGTACTCTGAACACACTGTTTCTAGAATACACAAGACTCCTGTGTCAATGCCTTGGCTTTCATGACCCTCTCTGCCCAACATGTGCAGGTTGGCCTCCTGACCTACCTCTATAGAGCACTGCAAGACCCTGCCGCTCTCTGTACCACATACATCTCCCTGTTACTCCACTGTTCGCATGACCTCATAGTTATCTGTTTCCCCATCTGTTTCCTCCATCAGGCAAGAGTTTTCTCAAGGACAGGAACTCAAATACCTTATTGATCTATTTCCCCGGGACCCAACCTGGAGCCTGAGATGGGATAGATAGATGCCTAGTCAATGTGTGATTTGATGGAGTGGATGAATAAACTAATAGGTGGCTGCTATGCTTTCTTCCAGCTTAAAGTTCTGAGTAGGGCCTTTTTCCCTCTCCTTTTGGGGCCTAGGTATGTTGTTGCCACCTCTGAAATGGGTGAGATTGAGCTAGCATCCTAGGGGAAAAGGCTGCCCGCCTGGGCGATATGAACACTTGCTGTGTCTGCCAGGCTTTTCCTCTGTATACCCAATATCAGGACTGGTGGCTGCTGTGGGGATACTGCAGAGGGCCCTGGTCTGCATGAATCACCATGTGACCATTACAAGACACTTTAGGCCCTTTGTTTCTTCATTTCTCTGAAGAGGCGATTCCTTTAGTATCTAGCCTCTAGGTAACTTGTGTATTGGTGAGGATCCTGTGCAGCTGTGCCTAAGCATTTAGTTTGTGGCAGGGTCCCATGTAGGGAATCCCACAGACCTTCATCTAGCTCTCCAAATGGACTTTTCCTGTTTACCAAGGTGGGACAGGGGCCGGATGCTGAGTCAGGCTTGGCTGCTCTTCTTGGTCAGGTGTTTTGGGGAGCCCATGTGGGCGTAACCTGGATTCCATGGTTTGGCTACAGCTTCTTCTGTGTGTCCTGGGAAGCGGGTGCTGGTCCTGTCTTGCTGCTGGTCTGGTATGATGGCAGGTACTGCACAGAAATAAGAAGGAAAATATGCCTCATCATTATCTTCCCTTTGCCAAGTAGTCCTACCTATAGGACTGTTTGGAAAATTACTTTGTTGAGGGCAAGGGACACTGGGACATGGGTTCTAACGAAGAAGTTTGGGTCTAAAATTTAAGGTATTGGGTTTGGTGGTTGTGCTCCCTCTTCTCACCTTTCACTGCCTGCCATTTCTACCCTGGGGAAGGACTGGCTGGCTCCCAGGGAGCTGTGTTCTTAGGAGTCCTGCAAAAGGGTTAGTACTCCACCCTCACTATCCCTTTTCTCTTTCCTAAGGTCCCCCACTGTCCTAGAACTCTGCCTGGGCTGCAAGAATACTGCTTCTGTGTATATCTCTGCAGTGGCCACACGGGGTGGTTGTCCTACTGCAATGGGCAGGAGGAGAGCTAGTGGCAGGCCTGTGGCTTGGCCTAATGTCTGGGAGGGGGTGAGGAGCAGGAGTCACAAGACAGGAAGCAGTCTGCGCTGAAGGGAGCATTCAGATGGGTCCTTCTAGGGCATTGTCCTGTTCCCTTTCCCAAAGATACTAACTGCCCATCATTGAGCTTGTCCCCTTAAGAGCACCTCTGCCCACCCAGTGATTTGGGTGTCATCCCAGGGATTGGGGCCTGTTCTTCTGCAGAAGTAGGTTCTCAGCCAGTCCTGAGAGTTATCTTCCTTTTCAGCCCTCAAAGTGCTTGTGATTCTTTCTATGGCTCAGATGAGGAAACAGGTTCTTAAAGGGATAGCAACTGCCATTACTGGCACATTCAAAAGGCAGTTGATATTTAGGCCTGCATGGCTCAGATGCTCTGCTCAAAAGAACTAGTCTCTAGTCTCTGTGGTCTCAGGAACCTGTCACTGGGCCAAGAAAGGGAAGATGAGAAAGGAGAAAAGAAGAGAGGTGGAAAGGGTACATTGCTCTTTCCAGTGTCCTTGGCCTGGTCACACAAACTTAGGTTTTACAAATTCAGTCTTGTGGCATTCTGCCTCAGTGCTTAGCACCATCCCCAAGTGTCAAGTAGAAAGCACATTTCCTTTTGTCAAAACCAAAACAAACCAGTCTGAGGTTGGTGTGGGAAGGTGGGCCAAGGCTGCTGCTCCCATGTGGGGGTCTTTATGCAGTAGTAATGTGTCTCTACCTGAAGGTCTATGGCTAGTGTATCCTCACTGAAACCTTCATTTTATCTGTGGTGAGCCAGAGAGGATATCCTACTTGGTCTTTCAGATCCATTGACCTCTTGTTCTCGTACCCTCCTGTGTGTAGGGCGGTGGTGTTGCACATGCCTCAGACTGTATAGGAGCATGCAGAGGCGTACACCAGGCCCAGAAGCAGCATCTAACTTAAAACACATCTTGTTATGATGTGAATGGAGACCCCAGGAGACCAACTTCTCTTTCCAGGGCCCTTCTTGCAAGACCCCATTTTGAGCTGGGGAAATTGCTACTTGGACTCTTGCCCTTGTGGCCCAGCTTTCACTCTTACAGGTTTGTGTCTGCCCTCGGCAGAGCCTGGCAGGCAGCCATGTGAGTGTCTTTTTTTGCCATCTTTCTTAGGCCCCATTTTGACAGCAGTAGGCACATGGACAGGTGGGTGGGTTCCCAGAAGGCCCTCACAGCAACCTTGAGGTAAGGGGGATTTCCAGTTTCTTGATGGGAAAACTAAGGCGAAAGAGTGAAGGACTGCCAGGCCTCCTAGCTGCAGTTTCAGACCTGTGTGGTTCTCCTTGCTAGGCCTGGCAGCTTTAGGAAGCAGACAGCAGCAAAGGTTTCCTGAAGGAACGGAGGAGGCAGATCTCCATTAGGGGTGGGAGGCAGGGCAGAGCCCTGAAGATTCTACCTAGAGCACTGGCAGCCTGGCTTGTGAGAGGTTATCAGCTCTCAGAGCTTGCATGTGATGACAGTCCTTAGCATGGGGCAGCACTGGTGGAGGGTGGGGACGCTCACTACCCCAGAGCCCATCAAGAAAGGCCGAGTCTTTGTTTCTTATGGATGTTTGTGGGGATTAAATGTAAGGGACTGGTTTCTCCTTACTGCCCTCATCTTTACACTGTCTACCACAGCTGTGTTTGGAGTGGCACACCCAGGTCATTCCTGAATCCTGGGTAGCCTTTGTCAGGGGTGTGGAGACCTGATCCCAGGAGGAATGAGTATTCAGAAGCTCTGGGCAGGCTGTGCCCTCAGGTTGGGGTGAGCCTGGGAATTTGGCTTTGGTCATCATGCTGCACATCAGGTGGCTTCCTGGTTGTAAATTCCTGCCCTTGTCCTCAGAGAGTTCTTCCTCCTTGCTCCCCCATCTCCTGCATAATGAGGGCCTCTCAATAGACCTAGCTCATTTTTCCTCCAGTGTTCCCCTGAACGTTACTCTCCCACACTTCTGCATGGGAGCGGAGGCTGGTCATGCTCCTCTGAGGGGTCCTCCCCTCCCCAGGCTTCCAGGTTCTGGGGAGGTCTCTTTCTCCTCTTCCTGAGCCATATTATGTCTGGCCTAGATCATGCTGGACCAGTTCAGCCTCCTACTTTTGCTCTGCAAGTAGGGCAGAGGCCATGTCTGACTTGCGCCTCCCTATGATGGCAGTTCCTGGAGGACCAGCCTTGGCTCTCTCAGGAAAGAAGACCCTGCTATAATGTTCTAGGAGGATAGAGGATGGGGTGGAGTAGCACAGGATGTGCTTTCAAGAACTGGGTAGAACATCTCACTGCTGCCGGGTTCTTTTCAGTCTGCTGGTGACTTTAAGGGTATCAGAGCCGGGTTGGTATCTCCTTATAGGAGGCAGTTCAAAGGACCAGGTGAGAGCTGGGGGAGAGTGACATGTCCAGCCTTGAGCTGCTCTTTGCCTGCCTAGTTCCTATCAGGCAAGCTCCTGTTTTGCATTCAGCCTGGTTTCTGTGGAACTGCTCAGGAACACAGGGCAGGCTGGACCTCACCTAGGGCCCACTGACTGTGCAAATGCACATGTGAACCAGAGGCTATGGGGGTGGCTGTGACTGGCCCTGCAGTTGCCACATCATTGTGAACTACCTTTGGTGCCCAGTGAGCAGCAGAGAGGAAAGACCTCTGTTATGGACTTTGCAGGCCCTGGCCATAAACAAGTATATGTGTGGGGGGCGGGGGCACACGTGTGAGTGTGCCCACAGACACCCCTACTTTTGTTAGGTGGTATAAGGAGGGTGATGGTAGCTCTGCACCGGAAAAACATACTGGTTTCTGTTTCAAAGGGCAGAGTTTGTGGTGGTTGTGCATTTTCTGATGTGGGCATTTCCCCTGGTGGAAGCTGCTCCTTCCATCTGTGGATGTTCCATTTCTGTGTTCTCAGGCTGAGTCTGTATAACCCCATCCTCACCCTCTACCCCTCCCTGTGTCTACCTGAGTATAGTACCTTATTTTTTCACTCCATCCTCATTTCACTGCCCACTCCCAACCTGTGTGTCTGCTTTTTTCATTTGTTCATTCTGCAAGTGCTGGAGAGACTCTGCCGGGCCTGGGGGAGATGAGGCACATAGGTCTGTGCAGCACCATGAGGCATGGAGGGGATTACCATGGCAGGGTGGAGCTTCTCAGCTGGGTCTTTGGTGAAAGAGAGTGGAACCTGGCCAGGGAATGGAATGAAATGGGGCAGGAAGCACTGACTATTCTTGCTGTAGGTCTGGTGTAGTTTGGATGGAACAGAGAAGATGTGGAGACAAAAAACTCAGGTAATTTCTGAGCTTCTATTATGAAAAGCTTTGAAGACCATATGAGAGCAGGTCTCCTTAGGCTGACAAGGAGAAGTCTGGGGCGTAGAGATGAGTGGGACCTTCAGGGGTCAGAATAAAGTTTTATGAAGATTCAAGAGAGTCAGAATGGATGGCCAGTTGGTTAGAACTAAAGGTAGGCCTACCATCAGGAAAGTTAGGGGGCTTTGCTGAGAGGACAGAGTTGGCCCAGGTAGAACCAGGTAGTACTGTTGTGGCAGGAGATCTGGAGTTAGGGTCAGAAGTGATACCACTGCTCCAGGTGGGATAGGTGGTGCCTATTGTGGTTCGAGGGACAGACAGGTCAGGAAAAGAGCCTGGGTGTTGGGGCTGGCCAGGCAGAGCTCCACATCTTTAGGTGAGTCTAGGGTCAGAGCATTTTAAGAGGATCCCAAACTGAGGAAAAGTTCAGTCATCTCTAGAGGTTGGCTTAGCCAAGCTGTTTTTGCTTGACCTGATCTTCCTTAAATCTGCCATCCTGGCTAGAATGTCTGTCCTCTGTCTAGGCTTCCAGGTGGCCCCAGGGCATAGTGTGGATATATAGCCAGGGGCAGCCATCCTGTGCTGTAGAGTGTCTGAGCCTTTCCAGGCCTCAGATCAGAGCCTTTGCCCCTGAGCAAGCTCTGGCTGGTTAAGGAACAGAGTTCCCTCTGTGTGCAATGCACAATGCTGGCACTTCTAGCTACAACAGCACTGGCCTTACCAGTAGCCTCCTGATGCTCTTGTTTGTTACCTCTTTACATGCAGCAGTGGAGAGAGTGGTTGACCCTCTGCCGAGATCATGTAGCTGATGTAAGGTGGGGCCAGGATTCTAGTTCAGCAGTCTTGCCCCAGAGCCTGTGCATGTTTTCTCTACCACCCTACCTTCCAGAGAAACTCAGTTTAAGCCCTTTGCCTTATAGGTGGTAAAACTGAGAAGTTAAATGAGTCCCTTGGCTTAGTTGCTCTGAATCATCATTCAGGTTAGTGGCCAAGGCAGGTCACTTGCCATTCAGGCCTGTATACTTCTCAGCCTGTGATGTGTGAGGTCCCTTTGATAAGGAAGTGGTGTCAGGCCAACTGGTGGGCTGGGCCCAGGATATCTGCAGCACTTGGACAGCTGCTGCCTTAGGGGAGACTAGGCCTCTTGCTGGAACTTCTGTGGGGATGTCTTTAGGGTGTGGAGCATTTCAGGCACATACCAGTTTTATGGGCCTGAGACCCATCTGGACCTGTTTAGCCCTACCCTTGAGACTTCATGATTGGTTGTGTGTTTGTGTTCCGGAACAGCCTTGGTCTCCATTGCTTCTTCTGATGTGCAGCTCTTTTCCAGGTCCAAGAGTCCAGGCTGTATTTTCTGTAAGGGAACAAAGAAGGGAGTGAGATGCCACACAGCTCCCTGCCCTGATAGCCTTCATTGGCCTCTCATCCTTTAGTAAAGGTCTATTCTTAGATCAACCCAGTTCTCTTTTATTGCCTAGATTGCTTGTGAGTGGTTTTGGCTTTGCCCCGGAGAAACAGTGGGAGCAACTTTCTTTGTGGTTGCTCCCTGAGGGAAGGAGTGGGAATGAATGAGGAAATCAGGCCGCCCTCCTTTTAGTGCAATTCTGGTGGGCTCTAGACTGACCCTGGCCTCTTCACTACCTTCCTAGTTGATATTCGTGAAATCAAGGAGATTCGCCCTGGGAAGACCTCACGGGACTTTGATCGCTATCAAGAGGACCCTGCTTTCCGGCCAGACCAGTCACACTGCTTTGTCATCCTCTATGGAATGGAATTCCGCCTAAAAACCCTGAGCCTGCAAGGTGGGAGTCGAGGGTTTGGAAGGAGGTAGGGGTAGGTAAGGGGAATGCTTTCAGCCCTGCCCCCATGAGAGGTATGTGCCTTAATAAGCTCAGCTGTTACCTTTGCTCACAGCCACATCTGAGGATGAAGTGAACATGTGGATCAAGGGCTTAACTTGGTTGATGGAGGACACATTAAAGGCAGCCACACCCCTGCAGATTGAGAGGTAAGAACCATGCCTGATGTAATTAGGACAGGGGACCTTGGGGGTAAGGGCAGCAGGGGCAGGGACTCTGTGTGCCCAGACACCATCTGCTCCCCTTTCCCCCCTGGGATTGCCCTGGCTGGAGAAGTGACCCTCACCTCAGGTTTCTCTCTCTCCAGGTGGCTCCGAAAACAGTTCTACTCAGTGGATCGGAATCGTGAGGATCGGTAGGTGCTGAGCTGTAACTCATACTCAGTAGCCAGGACAGTAGCCTCTGAGCAGCCACCTGAAGAGCCAGAGGGAACCATCCTGCCTTAAGTGGGGTGGGGGATTCTGGCACAAGTCTCCTTCTGCAGAAAACCCTCTGGCGGTCATGTGCTCTGCCACAGGGCAAAGAATGGACATTCAGACCTGACTCTAGGTGTCATGTAAGTCACCCAGAGGGTCAGGGTGATTGGTAGTACATGAGGGGGGTGCCTTGTAGTTCATGGCTTTCACAGCTGGTAGGGCAGCCATATGGGTCAAGAAGAGTTGGGGGAAACAAAGACCAGATGGGATGGTGTGGGTGCTGCACCATAGTCAGGCCCTCTGATCATCCCAAGAAGTGGCAAACCACAGGAGGTTCTGAAGAGAAGAGTAACGTGCTCCGTCTTAATTTGCTCAGGAACATGTTGATGGCTATGTGGAGGGCTTTTCTGAGTGGCTTCACCCTCTACAAGAAAAAAGGCAGGACTTGGATCTGGGTGGTAAATGGTAGCAAGTGGTTCATTTCAGGCTATCTTCTATTTTGAAGACAGAGCCAAGAAAGAATTTCCTAACATATTGATTTTGGGGTATGAGAGAAAGTCAAGGATCAGTAGGCTTTTTGACTTGAGCAACTGCAAAAATGGGATTGCCATTGACTGGAGCAGGAAGACCTTAGGAGGAACACATTGTGGGGAGTTCAGGGGTTCACTGCAGGTGTGAGTCTTACAGTGTGTGTAGGATAGAGGTGTGGAGTTGGTAGGTGGGTAGAATGAGTTCAGGAGAGAAGTTGGACATACTGACTTGAGTATATTGATGATAGGGAAACTCCTGCGGGTAGGAAGTCATCACCCAAGGGGCAGGTGTAGCAAGAAAAGAGAAGAGGTCCAGGGGCTGATCCCAGACCATTCCCACATTAGGGATTGGGGTTGAGTGGCAGTAGTGAGGATAAGAGGAAGCCATGGAGAGGAGGGAGTGGTGACAACTGCGAGTAAACTATGTGCTTAGCAACATGGTGGGCAGAGCATCATTAGCCAGGTGGTAAGAGAGGCTCAAGGACACTAAGGGAGTGTGGGTGACTCTTCCCAGGGGTTTTGCCACAGAGGAGAACAGAGAGCTAGGTGGGATGACAGAACAACAGCTGTTCATATACTGATAGGAAAGAGGGAAAGGGTGGTAATCAGAAGAGAATATCCATTCCTTTCTGGAAAATGGGGACTTTGGCACATCAACCTCCTGGGTGACTCAGGGTCAGGTGAGGCAGTACTTGTGCACAGCGAGCACTTGCTCAACAGCAGTTGACCCTTGGTGCAGAACTGAGTCCCCTCAGGGAATTTCAGTGCTTCTTGCCAGGCTATCAGGCCAGAAAAGGAGTGTCCCCTCCCTTCCAACACCACCTTCCAGGAGAGAGCCTCCCTTCTCCATCTTGTCCATCCTGTCTCCAGTCTGCATCCTGGCCCCATTTTCTGGGCAACAGCAATCCTGGAAGGCAGGGACACATGGCTCTCTGAA
Source organism: Marmota marmota marmota (assembly GCF_001458135.2). Lineage (NCBI taxonomy): Eukaryota > Metazoa > Chordata > Mammalia > Rodentia > Sciuridae > Marmota > Marmota marmota. Next base: position 17,765,736 of record NW_026000026.1, on the reverse strand, counting down.
TTCTTCTCCCTGCCTGGCCCCTTTCACTTTGGTGCTAACAGCCTGGGGGCTGGGGTTCTGAGGTTTCTGGGTAGATATCAGATGGAGAACCCAGTTCCAAGCCAGCTGGACAGCTGGAGGCACAGGCTACAGTAGTGCTAGTGAGAAGTGGGCCGGAGATGGTTTTCCTTCCCTCCTATGCCTACCCTGCTTGACTGAGCCTCGTCACCTCTTGCCAGAATCATGAGCTTTTTTTTTTTTTGCATAGATGAGGAAACCTAGGCCCAGAGAAAGAAAGGTACATCCCTCACTGCTAGGTTCTAATCCAGACTTGCCATCAGGTTGCCAAGTTCTCCAACTAGAGTTGTTTACTTGACCAGCCCCAGGTGAACTCAACCATTGGGTCAGAGAGTGTAAGAAACTGGATGAGATCCCTGGGGGCGTGTCTTTTTTTTTTAGTATATCAGCCAAGGACCTGAAGAACATGCTGTCTCAGGTCAATTACCGGGTCCCCAACATGCGCTTCCTCCGAGAGCGGCTGACGGTAAGGGCCTCTGGGGACTCTGGCAGGGTGGGGGAGGCCAGGAGCCCCTCAGCTGTGCCCTAACCAACAGTCGTGCTCTGTATTATGCAGGACCTGGAGCAACGCACTGGGGACATCACCTATGGACAGTTTGCTCAGCTGTACCGCAGCCTCATGTACAGCGCCCAGAAGACGGTGCATGAGCCGCCTGTCCTCCCTGCCCTTGTTCTCCTTCTCTACCCCACCCCCAACCCTGCTTGCTTCAGCCCTGACGCCCTGCTTGGGAGCTTTTGGGTGCCATTGCCCCCTGAGGCCTGCCCCCATCTGTTGTCCCAGCCTCTTCCTGAGAGCCCCTTGCCTGTGTGATCTCCCAGGCTCTGTCCCTGACCAGGTTCTGTTTCCTGCAGATGGACCTCCCCTTCTTGGATTCCAGCACCTTGAGGTTTGGTTTGGAGATGGGAGGTGGGGCTCTCCCCTGGGTGATTCTGATTCAGGTGGGGAAGTGATGGGAGGGGTGAGCTATGCTGGCTGGGAGTTAGGCTCTGTCCTCCGAAGGGCCCCTGCTATCTGTCCATCATGTAGGCACTAGCCTTTTCTTTGTAGGACTGGGGAGCGGCCAGAGCTCTGCCGAGTGTCCCTTCCTGAGTTCCAGCAGTTCCTCCTTGAGTACCAAGGGGTATGGTTGGGCAAGGGTGTCATGCTGGTGGAGGTCGGGGGAGCATTCACCACTGACTAGAGGCTTGTCTCATGCCTGCTTTCCCCACCACTCAGGAGCTGTGGGCTGTGGACCGCCTCCAGGTGCAGGAGTTCATGCTCAGCTTTCTCCGAGACCCCTTGCGAGAGATCGAGGAGCCGTACTTCTTCCTGGATGAGGTGAGCTCCACCTAGGCCCTAGGAACTAGACTCTCCCCCGGGATGCCACCTAATGCCTGCTGGCTCTCTACCTTGCCCTGCCCAGTTGAGGCTGGGCACCCTCTTCTGGGTGGCATCCTGGGTGGCAGCTGGTGCTCACTTTCTCATCCCTTCCACATTTGTTCCTGGACAGTTTGTCACCTTCCTGTTCTCCAAAGAAAACAGCGTGTGGAACTCCCAGCTGGATGCAGTGTCCCCAGACACCATGAACAACCCGCTCTCCCACTACTGGATCTCCTCTTCGCACAACACGTGAGTGTGGCTCCTTCTACGCTGCCTAGCCCCTCTAGGAAGGAGGGCCCACTGGACCACACCTGCCTCTCTCTTTGACTGTCCAGGTACCTGACCGGGGACCAGTTCTCCAGCGAGTCCTCCCTGGAAGCCTATGCTCGCTGCCTGCGGATGGGCTGTCGCTGCATCGAGTGTGCGTGGGGACCAGGGGCTGGGGAGGGAAGGTGAGGGTCATGCTCCCTTGACCGTGGTGATATTACTCCTCAGTGGACTGCTGGGATGGCCCAGATGGGATGCCAGTCATTTACCATGGACACACTCTTACCACCAAGATCAAGTTCTCAGATGTCCTACACACCATCAAGGAGCATGCCTTCGTGGCCTCAGAGTGAGTGGGCATGGGGGTTCCGGGGGTGATCTTGGCTCCAGCTCTCTCACTCCCGGGACCCTTCATGTGCCCTGCCCCATCCCCCCTGCCCTCCATCTTTATTTTTCCTCTTGGCCTCTCCTCTCCTTCTTCTTGCTTGAGCTGTTGTTTCCCATGTTCTTCTTGTTTCCTGCATTTTTGGCCCACCTTTTTTATAGGTCCTTATGGCCTGTGGAACACCTTCAAGTCATCTCACCCTCAAAAAACATGTCCTTAACCTTGATCTTTTTAGTTTTTGTTTTGTTTTGTTGTTTTGGTACTGGGGATTGAAGAGACACTTCACTACTGAGCTACATCCCTGGCCCTTTTTATTTTTTATTTTGAGACAGAGGTCTTACTAAGTTGCTTAGGGCCTCACTAAGTTGCTAAGGCTGGCCTCAAATTTGAAATCCTCCTGCCTCAGCTTTCCAAGTCTTTGGGATTGTAGGTATGCACTACCACATCAGGCATCAGCCTTTATCTCTACAGGCCAGTGTCCCACTAGCTCCTTTTCCTTCATAGTCCAGAGAATTATCTGTGACTCATTCCTTAGTTCCTATTCATTACCTAACTTGTGGTCATTAATCTTTTGTACCTCACTGACCCTACCATAGCTGTATTTATTTATTTTTTATTATTTTTTTAATATCTTTTTTTAGATGGACCTTTATTTTATTCATTCATTTTTTAAATTTTATTATTTTTTTAACACTTGCTTTTTTTTTCTTTTGATCTTTATTTTTATTTATCTATGTATGGTGCTGAGAATCTAACCCAGTGCCCCACACTTGCCAGGCAAGTGTGCTACCGCTGAGCGCCAGCCCCAGCCCTTATTCATTCATTTATATGCTGTGCTGAGAACTGAACCCAGGGCCCCACACATGCTAGGCAACTTCTCCACCACTGACTACAACTTCAGCCCCACTGATAGCTGTATTTAGAGGCTGCTTCTACTCTTCCCTGACCTCTTTTTAGTGTAGAATATCTTTTTTGCACTATCTGGCAGCCTCCATAAACCAACCAACTCTGGGGCTTCCTTCTGCAGCACCTGCCCCTCTTGGTTCCCACCCGTTCCACTATACCAGTAGCTGTGGCCACAGCCGCCTCTCTTCTGAGAGAGCTGCTAGATTAGGATGCTCCCAGGTCCTTGGCTCCCAGCACCAGGGCTGTGGGTAGGGTGCTGTTTGGACTGAGCCTTCACCCCACAGAATTGTAGGGTCTGCATCAACTGCACTCATGTCCTGTCCCACAGGTACCCTGTCATTCTGTCTATTGAGGACCACTGCAGCATTGCCCAGCAGAGGAACATGGCTCAGTACTTCAAGAAGGTGCTTGGGGACACACTTCTCACCAAGCCTGTGGACATCACTGCTGATGGACTCCCCTCACCCAACCAGCTCAAGAGGAAGATCCTTATCAAGGTAGGGGTGGAGGGCTGGTGGGAGGAGCCCCACACTTGCAATGCCTCTCCCAGGCCAGGTTCTTGCTTTTGGTCTAGTCCTCCAGCAGGAGGTATAATTAGGACTGGAGCAGGCAATGCCATGACCTGGCCTGCTCCATGCAGCACAAGAAGCTGGCCGAGGGCAGTGCCTATGAGGAGGTGCCCAGCTCGGTGATGTACTCTGAGAACGACATCAGCAACTCCATCAAGAATGGCATCCTCTACCTGGAGGATCCCATAAACCACGTGAGCTCCCGGGCAGGGCAGGGCAGGGCAGGGCAGGGCATGCTGGCAGGGTGGTGAGAGCCCTGGCTCACAGGCCCCTTTGGTCTGTTCCAGGAGTGGTATCCCCACTACTTCGTTTTGACCAGCAGCAAGATCTACTACTCTGAGGAGACCAGCAGTGACCAAGGCAACGAGGATGAGGAAGAGCCCAAGGAGGTAAGGAGTCGGTCTGGGGCTTGGGGCTGGGCCAGGTCAGGGCTGGGGTCAGAGTCACCGAGTGGCTTTGCTATTGTCCTCCCCCTCACAGGCCAGTGGTAGCACAGAGCTGCACTCCAATGAGAAGTGGTTCCATGGGAAGCTCGGCGCAGGGCGGGACGGGCGGCACATTGCAGAGCGCCTGCTCACTGAGTACTGCATTGAGACTGGGGCTCCCGATGGCTCCTTCCTAGTGCGGGAGAGTGAGACCTTCGTGGGTGACTACACGCTGTCTTTCTGGTAACCTACTCCTAGTGCGTTCATTGCACAAGCTCTGTCAGTGTGTATATGTAGCCATGGCACCACCAGAAATGGTCATAGTTTTGACACTTGGAGCCTTTGTTCCAGGCTTCTGTGTGGAGTGTGACTTCTTCACATGTGCGTTGTGACTGTACACGTTTTTAATCCCTTTGACGGCCTCCTGTTCCTTACCTGAGCTCCTTTAGAGACTGACCTTCCTCTTTGAGACGTGATGCCTTGCTTGGGGTGGACCTTGTTCTTTGGAGCCCTGATCTGTATCTCATGACTCCCTCCATCCTCTCTTCCCTCAGGCGGAACGGGAAAGTCCAGCACTGCCGAATCCACTCCCGGCAGGACGCTGGGACCCCCAAGTTCTTCTTGACAGACAACCTCGTCTTTGATTCTCTCTATGACCTCATCACGCACTATCAGCAGGTGCCCCTGCGCTGCAACGAGTTTGAGATGCGCCTTTCAGAGCCTGTCCCACAGACCAATGCCCACGAGAGCAAAGAGTGAGGGAGAGGACTGGGGCTGGTGGGCAGGACCAGGGGTGGTGCTGGCTGGGGCCTGACTCTGCCTGTCCTCAGGTGGTACCATGCAAGCCTGACCAGAGCACAGGCCGAGCACATGCTGATGCGTGTGCCCCGTGATGGGGCCTTCTTGGTGCGGAAACGGAGTGAGCCCAACTCATATGCCATCTCCTTCCGGTGAGGGGTCAGCCCAGGGATGCTGGAGGGGGTGTGGGGCCTCACCTTGGTCTGTGCTGCCTTGACTCCATGTGACCATCCTGTCCTTGTGAAGGGCCGAAGGCAAGATCAAGCACTGCCGTGTCCAGCAGGAGGGCCAGACTGTGATGCTGGGGAACTCAGAGTTTGACAGCCTTGTTGACCTCATCAGCTACTATGAGAAGCACCCACTATACCGCAAGATGAAGCTGCGCTACCCTATCAATGAGGAGGCACTGGAGAAGATAGGCACAGCTGTAAGGGGATTGGGGAGCATGACAGTGGGGTCAGGAGAGACCCAGAATCTAATGGTCACTGGATAATCTGGCTGTACATGACACCAAGTTTTAGAGTGTTGCAGAAGCTTCCATGGAAGGGGTCTCAGACTGGGCGCCAGGAAGGGATTCTGGAGGGAGTGACATCTGAGCTGCATCTGCAAGGATGAGGCTAGGCATTCAAGCAGGATATCAGTGAGCCAAGGTGCAGGTTAACCAGGTCCTGAGCTCATAGAGGGAGTAGTATACAGATGCCAGAAACTTGCTAGCAGGCTTGGCCTGGACTTTCCTAGTTGAAAAGAGTGGGCCACACAGTGGGTTTGTGCAGATGCCCTCTGGGTGCTGGGATGGAGGGCAAGCTGCAGGGGAAACTAGCAAGGGAAGAAGCAGGGACTAATGGTGCAGTGGGTGACCAGGACTCTGGACCCAGGTCATGGCATTGAGTTGAAAGAAGATGTCTCGAACAGGAGATAATTGAGAAAGACTTGTCATTAGGGGACATAGGCATCCAGGGACAGGCAGGAACATTCTGGGGCTCTTGTGGACATTAGGTTCAGCTACCAAACAAAAATCATGGTTTCTGGTAACCTTTGGGGACCTAGCTGCAAGCCTCTCAGGAGCCAAAGTAGAGATTTTAGAATCATGTGTGCCTCAGGACAGGATATGCAAAAAGGAGAGGCCAGGCCCCTATGCACTTCACAAGTTGGGGGCTCTCAGTGGACCAGGTGTCAGTGAAGGGACTTGTTGAGGGGGGCCAGGTGGAGGCCAGCTGTGGTGGGAGAAAGGGACCCATGGGTACGAACAGCTGCTTTGAAGCATTAATAGATCTCAATGTGTCCTGTTTCCAGGAGCCTGACTATGGGGCCCTGTACGAAGGCCGTAACCCTGGCTTCTATGTGGAGGCAAACCCTATGCCGACTTTCAAGGTACAGCTAGCCCTCAGAACAGGAATCTAAGGCAGAGGGCATCTCCAACTGCTTAGCTTAGCTGCATTTTTGTATTCTGGGCCTGTCTGTGGTCTGTGTGGAAAACTGATTGTGGTTTGCTAAGGCCCAGGATGTTGTGAGAGATGTGTAGCTCTCCTGGGGCTGACCCACACCTTAGCCCTGTCCTCTGAGTTAGCTTGACCCTTCCAGATTGTTCCCTAGGGGTAACTCCATTTCTTCCCTGGGTGACAGCAGAGATGGGAAGCACACTGGTCAGTTGCTCTCTTGTGGAAAATCTTATAGGATTTTCCTCTTACCTCTGAGGTATTGGAGAGGATGCCCTATTTCTTACCCCCTCTTCTCAGCAGCCAGGGGCTCCTCAGAGATGAGGAATGATGGGGTTCCAGCCATGCCCATAGGCTGTAGGGCTACTGCAGAATCTCCCTTGCTGGCCTGCCAGCCCTGTTCTCTGGGGCCCAGGGTGGGGGTTGCAGAGTTCTACCTAGATAGCCAGGAGCTTCCCTGGCAGAGGCCCTCCCTCTCTCCACCCTGTCTGCCCTGGAGCCTCCTGCAGGGCAGTGTGGTGGTGAGGACTGTAACTAGGGCTAGTTGCCGGCAGTGGCCTCTCTCCTGACCTCAGCCTGGATGGGAAGTGTAAGCACGTGTAAGTACATGTGAGTCCTCGAATCAGGAGCCATAGGGAGGGCCTGTTTGCTTTAACCCACGTGTTTCACCCCTGCAGTGTGCAGTGAAAGCCCTCTTTGACTATAAGGCCCAGAGAGAGGATGAGCTGACTTTCACCAAGAGCGCCATCATCCAGAATGTGGAGAAACAAGATGGAGGCTGGTGAGCCTGCCCTTGGAGCCAGAGAGCCTGTGATGTGGTGGGCCAGGAGTCCAGGGCCCCAGCCATGTGCTCTGTGGAGTGTGTGTCGTCTGTGTGCACCAGCAGTGCCTGTCTTGGCCTGCTTTAGGTGTGGGAGCCCCATCTAAGGATGCTGTCCTTGTGGGAGTTTGGGGTGATTGCTGAGGGTTAGCACCATGTGGCTCCCACAGGTGGCGAGGGGACTATGGTGGGAAGAAACAGCTGTGGTTCCCGTCAAACTATGTGGAAGAGATGGTCAACCCAGCAGCCCTGGAGCCTGAGAGGGAGGTGAGTCCAGAGCCACACTGGCCTGGGATTTCCCTCTCCCAGGGTCTTCCTCTGCACACATCCATCACACATGGTCCCAGGCCAGCCTGTGTCGTCACAGGACTTATTGTTACACACATGCAGCCTCACACAGGTGGTGTGGCAGCTGTGCTGACCATCCTCTGGGCTTTGCTTCCACAGCACTTGGACGAGAACAGCCCGCTGGGGGACTTATTGCGGGGGGTTGTGGATGTGCCCGCCTGTCAGATTGGTGAGCCCCCATCCTTTCCTCTTGGCTTGCACAGTGTTCCTTGGGTCAGGCTCTTAGGAGGAAGCCAATGGCTGAACCCTCACTTCCCCCATATTCTGGACACCCCTGAACACACTAGGTTCTCTTTGGCCCCTGCATGCTCGCCCTGTGCCAGGCACTGTGGAGTCAGTCAGGATCATCAGAGAGCAAACATTTTGATGGCTGGCTGACTGACATCCATAGTTCTAATGGGTTGGGCAGCAGGGGTGTGTGACAGGCTTGGAGTTGGATGGGGTGGAGACATGGCCTGAGGAAGAGGCCTGAGTCGGGCAGAGCTGGGTTTGGAACTCTGGTGCCATCACTACTGACAGAGGCTTGTGTCCGAGTTGAAATGTTCTTTGTAAAATGAGTCTGCACAGTGATCTAACCCACCCAAAGGTGTGGTAAGGAGGAAATGAGATGAGATAGAATTCATTTGAGCCAGTGCCAGGGGTATGGAACAGGGAACACAGCTGTTTTTCCTCATTATCCCAGCCATCCGTCCTGAGGGCAAGAACAACCGGCTCTTCGTCTTCTCCATCAGCCTGGCATCAGTGGCCCACTGGTCCCTGGATGTTGCAGCTGATTCCCAGGAGGAGCTGCAGGACTGGGTGAAGAAGATCCGTGAAGTGGCCCAGACTGCAGACGCCAGGGTGAGAATCTGTTAGAACCTGAAAGGTGTTGGTGGGCAGGATATGGGTGTGTCAGGGAGCCATGGCCTCCAACTCCCAGCACCAGTCCTCTCAGCACAGCAGGTAGCTGACTGTTCTTGCCATACCATGGACCCTGCCTTAGGCAGGGACCCAGAAGAAACAGACACCTAAAGCAGTATGGTATGCTTAGGAAATGTGAAGTTGGAGGTACAGTCATCCGAGTCAGCTTAGTGGGCAGTTTAATAAAAGGCAAGAAGAGCTAAGAGAAGTCCAGGGCTGGAAGCAGGACAGGTACTCAAGAGGCTTAGGTGAGATGAGGCGGTCTAGAATAGGAAGAGGGCCTGGGTGGACTCCTGAGAGATTGCCCGGGAAGCACAGGCAGAGAGGCTAGAGGCTGCTGGAGAGCCGGGGGGTTCTGATAAGTTGCAGGCTGCAGAGGTGCAGCCAAGTGAGATAAGAAACAAAGTGCCCACCAGATTGAGCAGCAGCAAATGGTCTTGGTGACAGGACTGAGGCATGGGAGTGGCATGAGTGAGTGCAGGGAGTCTACAGTGGCTGGCCATGAGGGAGAGGGTGGAAGCTGGGGGTTTGGTGGGGAGTGGGAAGAGAAACCCCTTCCATGAAGCCTGGAAACAGAGGCCTTCTCAAGGGTAAGGGAGCTCCTGCTAGGAGGCTGATGCCCAGTGTTTGATGGGCAGATCTGTAGCTGCTATGGAAAACAGGAACCAGAGGAGAGGACTGGGGTGGTAAGGCTTGCCAGGAGTGTGCCTTGGGGAAGATGAGGTGCTGGGAGGCTGAAGGGCTGGATCCTGGGTCTAGACTGAAAAGGAAAGGAGGAGTCTGAGTAGAGGAGCTACCCAAAGAAGAAGCATGGAAACAACTGGAGTTCCAGGGGAAAGGGGACAGGAGAGCATTTGAGACTGGGTCTCTGCAGCTGGTATTAGACATGGAGAGGAGGGAGCTCTGTGGTAACTAAGGTGGTGAGAATCTTCCTTAGGTGCAGACAGAGATGGAGGTGGGGCATGAGTCCCCAGAATGATCTCAGGTAACCAAAAGGAGTTTTTTGCTCTGGGATGAGACTGCGTAAGGAAGTATTAGAAAGAATCACTGAGGAGCACGGCCAGCCCTGGGGTTCCCTGCCCTTAGGACATGGCTGGTAGTGAGAATTCTACCTTCTTAAGAGAGTTGGAGGACTCTCCTCAGGAACAGAATAATGAGGACTGTGACCTTATATATTGTCTGGTAGGGTCTAGAAGGTGTAGGGGATGGGAGAGAGGGCCCCAGAGCACCTGCAGTGTGGGTGTACCCAAGGCTGGCAGGGGCTTCCTTCTCCTGGGTAGGGCTCTAGCCTGGGGCTACAGGGCCTTGTGTGTGTCACCAGCTCACTGAGGGGAAGATGATGGAACGGAGGAAGAAGATTGCCCTTGAGCTCTCTGAGCTTGTCGTCTACTGCAGGCCTGTTCCCTTCGATGAAGAGAGTAAGGCGGGGCCCAGGTTGGGGGGGGGGCGGTGTGCTTGGGGCCTGGCGGTGCCTGCATTCTCCAGTGCTGGTGCAAGAGGAGTGTTTAGTGTCCTCCCCACCAGTGCCTGCAGACACTTTGTCTCCCTTTTGGCTCAGAGATTGGCACAGAACGTGCCTGCTACCGGGACATGTCGTCTTTCCCGGAAACCAAGGCTGAGAAATATGTGAACAAGGCCAAAGGCAAGAAGTTTCTCCAGTACAATCGGCTGCAGCTCTCCCGCATCTACCCCAAGGGCCAACGGCTGGACTCCTCCAATTATGATCCTTTGCCCATGTGGATCTGTGGCAGTCAACTTGTGGCCCTCAACTTCCAGACCCCAGGTAAGGCAGTGCCCTGGTGGGCAGGGGAGACCTGGGGTAGTTGGGCTGGGATGCACAGTAACTGGCTCTTGCAGACAAGCCCATGCAGATGAACCAGGCCCTTTTCATGGCCGGTGGACACTGTGGTTACGTGCTACAGCCAAGCACCATGCGAGACGAGGCCTTTGACCCCTTTGACAAGAGCAGCCTCCGTGGACTGGAGCCCTGTGCCATCTGCATTGAGGTAGGTGGTGCTCACCTGTGGGGCTTCAGGGTGGGAAAGGGATGCCCTTGGCTAAGGAATATTTTTGTTTTGTTGTTTTTGTACCAGGCACTTAACCATTGAGCCACATCCCCTGCCCTTTTTAGAGACAGTCTTGCTGATTTGCGTAGGGCCTTGCTAAGTTGCTGAGGCTGGCTTTGAACTCGTGAATCCTCCTGCCTGCCTCAGCGTCCTGAGCAGCTGGGATTACAGGCGTGCACCGCCGCTCATTTTGACACTGAGCTGGCCAAGAGTAGAGATTGTTTGGGACATCAGAGCTGGGAACTGCTGGCATGCTGGGGCAAGGGTACAGATCAGCATTTCCTGGGTCTTAGGGGCACTGGAGCTGGCCTTATGTTTGAAGACACAACTCTCCTAATATAGAAAGTAGTCAGCTGTGGGTCCTTGCTGTGGAGCTGAGCTGACTGTGTTCCCATCTTGGCACCAAACGAATCAGGTTCCAGTAAGGCCAAGCTGTAGGAAGCCACTAACTGGCAAGAGTAGGCTGGTCAGAAAGGCAGAGGATGGGCCTGGGGCTAGGGCCCCATTGACCATTGAGCCACATCCCTGCCCTTTTTTATGTTTCATTTAGAGACAGGGCCTGTGATGAGCCAGGAGCCTGCAGGAGCAAGCAAGAGTTAAGCTTGCTCAAGAGACCAGCAGCCTCCTGGCACCCAGGCTCCCAGAGCTCCCCAGCACATGCCTGCTGAAAAGTTGCGACAAGGGCCAACCCAGTGCTGTGGGTTCAGGGTGGGAGAGACCTGAGCAGAGTCTTAGAGGAGTGTAGGAGCATGAGCACATGACCTGAGTTGGGCATATTGAGGATGGGTGCAGAGCCATGGGTAAACTTTTTTTTTTTTTTTTTTTAGTCCTAAGGGGAAATAATTTCAAAGACTTCCATATTGAAATGGATTTAACATGAAGTGGATTGCAAAACTCAAAAATTTTGTCCCAAGTTCCAATAAATTGGTATAGGCAGCAACTGCTCTGGATCCCCTTAGGACCCTGACTTAATGGGCTGTGTCTTTGAGGCCCAGCAGAGGGCGCACTGTCCCTATGTCACATTTGCTGCCTGAGTCTCCTGCAGTGGAGACTGCTGGAGCCGGACAGCCCTACCCCACCTTTGCCTGCCTCACAGGTGTTGGGGGCCCGGCACTTGCCGAAGAATGGCCGGGGCATCGTGTGTCCTTTTGTGGAGATTGAGGTGGCTGGAGCTGAGTATGACAGTACCAAACAGAAGACCGAGTTTGTGGGTGAGTCTACCTTCCCCAGTCACTGCCTCACCCTCCTGGGCACTGATGTCCTCTCCCCACAGGTTCCGCCATACTCTTGGTGGTGTCCTGAAACCTTTTGCCCCTAATTTCACAGTGGACAATGGACTGAACCCTGTGTGGCCAGCCAAGCCTTTCCAGTTCCAGATCAGTAACCCTGAATTTGCCTTCCTTCGCTTTGTGGTCTATGAGGAAGACATGTTTAGTGACCAGAACTTTTTGGCTCAGGCTACTTTCCCAGTCAAAGGCCTGAAAATAGGTGAGGACCCTTTCTCCATATAATGCCCTATGGCCTTGCTGCCAGGGTGGGGCCACTTGCTTGGTGCCCTCCTGTGCTGAGGGCCAGGCTTTCCTCCTGTTAGGATACAGAGCAGTGCCTTTGAAGAACAACTACAGTGAGGACCTGGAGTTGGCCTCCCTGCTCATTAAGATTGACATTTTCCCTGCCAAGGTAACTATCAGGGTGGGTAGGCTAGCTTGGGGAGAGGGTGGGGAGCCTCCTGAGGTACAGAGGACCCCTTGACTTGCCTTTGTTGAGCAGGAGAATGGTGACCTCAGTCCCTTCAGTGGTACATCCCTGCGGGAGCGGTGCTCAGATGCCTCCAGCCAGCTGTTTCATGGCCGGCCCCGGGAAGGCTCCTTTGAAGCCCGCTACCAGCAGCCATTTGAGGACTTCCGCATCTCCCAGGAGCATCTCACAGACCACTTTGACAGTCGGGAGCGAAGGTGAGGGTGGTAGGGGGAAGGTGGTCAATGTGCAGCTTGGAAAGGGCTGCTGGATTCAGGAAGACCTGGGTCCTGCTTCTCCAGCATTTCTCCTGGATAGAAAAGCTTTGTTTTGCTCTGGGCTATCCCGTTGATCTACCAGGTCCTACTGCCAGTAAGGACACTCTTCCTTTCGTCCAGGGCCCCAAGGAGGACTCGGGTCAATGGAGACAACCGCCTCTAGTTGCGTCCCAGCTTGGTTGAGAGCAGCAGGTGCTGCACGCCTCGTGGGATGCCTTGGACTGGGTTTTGTGGAAGCCGCCTGCCATGGCAGCCTTCCTGGTCTTGCAGCCTGGAGTCTGGATTCCAGCAGCGAATGCTAGACAAAACCAAGCCATTAATGAGATGTACTGTTTTGGGCCTCCATGCCCAATTCTGGGTGAAGGCAAAAACTGTACTGTGTCTCGCACTAAGCACACACATCTGGCCCTGACTTCTGGAGATGGGTTCTTCCATCTTGTAGGGACAGAAGCAGGGCCGAAGCCCCTTGGAGAGGCTGCCTCAGCAGCATAGGAGGCTTCAAGGAGCCGCTGACATTCCTGAGTGGAGGAGGAGGAGCCGCCTTGCTGGGCCAGGGAAACAAAGTTTACATTGTCCTGTAGCTTTAAAACCACAGCTGGGCAGAGTGAGAGGGTAGATGCCCCCGCAGTTTAGCCCTGGAGCCAGGGTGGAGGAATGCAGGGCCTGTGTGGAGAAGGGCTCTGCCCTGCAGGGAGGAGGAGGACACAGCACAAGGGCACATTGCCCATGGCCGGGAATACTACCCAGCCTGAAAGATACAGGGGATCATGATAAAAATAGCAGTATTATTTTTCTTCTCAGTGGTAGCATAACTAAGTTATTTACTCCTTCTGCTCCTCACCCTTGAAGGGCCATCTCAGAGCAGAGCCTTTGGGAGCGGCAGCCAGCTGTGTTGGGTGGGGCTCAGTGTGGGGTATTAAGGCACCAAGGGGTGGAGGAGTGGGAGGGGAAGAGAAGAAAGGGCCAAGCCTATCCTGGTGAGCTTTTTATTTCTTTTTTTTCTTTTTCTTCTTTTTTTTTTTTTTTTTTAAGCAATGAAATGAAGACTCAATCTATTCTCCCTTAGGAACAGGAAGGGAATTAAGGAGCTGCTGCCTCACAGGTAGGGAGAGTCAGTCAGTCAGGTGCTGACCCAAGGTGTTGGCTCAGCACAACTTTTGTCTAGTTGGTAAAAATATGCAGGGAAGGAGATGGAAAGCTCGGGAAGGCAGCCCCTACCTCTGAGGATAGAGGCTGGGGTCCAGGCCCGTGGGCGCAATGGTGCCTCATAGCATAGCCAGCATTCAGCACACGCAAACCCACTGCCCACGTTTGGGCTCAGGGTTGGCCATTTGCTAGTTCTGCTGCCCTCTTAAGATCTGACTGCCAAATAAATCATCCTCATGTCCTTTTTCCTTTAACTCGTATGCTTTGTGGAATGGGGGCTCAGGGAAACCGGTTCTCTGGTGATTATTTGGCAATAGAAGCTGTGTGAGACATTTCTGGAAACCTCTCAGGTCCAGCCAATCTTCTTTCTGGACGAACGGGAGGTATAAGGCCACCTTCTCACCTGTAAGAGCTTCACCATCCCATTGTGGAGAGAGGATGGTTGGTTGGTCCTTTTGCACAGAGAGGTGGTTGGTGGGAATCCCTTTTTCCTGCTTCAGATTCTTGTGGACCAAGGAGAAAGTGTTCCTTCTGGAGCAGGGAGTGGTCTGCTGGCATTGCAGATAGATAGGGCCCATCCATGTCGCCATGTGATGACAGTCTGTTGGTGCTGACCACAGTAATGCCTTCATTGACTGAACAAGTGTCCTGGAATGTGGCCTGAGGGAGGCCCATCTCTGCCTTCCCTTAGCAGCTTCCAGGACAAAAGGCTCACCTGCTGTGGGCTCTTTACCACATTGCCTTTGCCTCTACTGCTGTTTGATCCTTCCTAGTGGAAAATATCCTTAGTCGAGCAAACATACAAATCAGTTTCATTTCACATTCCTCCAGCCATACCTGACCATTGCTGATTGACCCAGTGGGGACCATCTTTGTTGGACTGAATGTTTTGGCACCCTGTGGTCAGTTGCCTCACCTACACACAGGCTGTGCACCTGAGACAGTGGGTGGCACTGCCTTCCACCCACTGGAAGTCTCAGCCCTGGTAACACCCGAGTACCCCCCATGGAGTCTCTGAAAAACACTGGCACCTGAACACTCTCTCCCTTGGGTGTTGTTTGCGAGTTCCTTAGGTGATGACATTGAGTGATCAGGGTTAAGAAGCACTGACTCTGGCAGAGGAAACCAGAAGAAACAGGGTCAGAGGGGAAGTGAATGTTACCAGGAACAGAGGCAAAGAGAAGTGGCCCATCTCCCAGCTGGCTGGCAGACCAGGGACAAGTGGAAAGGGTCAAAGGAGCAGACTTTAGCTTTCAACAGCTTTTACCCAGTGGACACAAGTGGAGAACATTGCCAACAAGGTCTGAGCATTCCACTTCCTGCCGCAGGGCAAAAGGCTGCTCTTCAGGAAGAAAGCAGGAGCAGTTTGTGATCTCGGTTGAGGAAACCCATTAAAAAGTATAGCGCAGGGGCTGGGGTTATGGCTCAGTGGTAGAGTGCTCGCCTCGCGCGTGCAAGGCCCTGAGTTCGACCCTCAGCACCACATAAAAATAATAAAGTTATTTTTTAAAAAAGAAGTATTTTAGCGCAAAAAGGGCAGGAGGTTTCCTCGTACGGAGCACATCCTGGACTTCAATCTAAGGGATGGACCTGGGGCAAGAAGAATCTTAACTTGCCTACCAGCTCACCATATTGATTCTCTTGAAGGGAAAAAGAATGGTATCAGGGTGTTCTGCCACACCAGCAAAGTGAACAAAAAGGTCATGCCTCCTTGGTCAAGCCCTCAGCCTGAGTATTCTCCCCGGGTCCTCCCGGGGTTAATCTGAGCATTTTGTACAATAGGACTTAGGCTAAAACCAAGTTGCAAAATTCGACTAAATTTTTTTGGGGGGGTGGCACAAGGAAAAGGAGACAGACATTAAGGCACAATAATAATTTTGGTTGCAACCATTCTAGAATGGAGAGGAACTCTACTTGTCCACCAAAGTTTGTGAGTTTGTGATCAAGTTTGGCCCACAGGATACATAAGCCAGTTTTTTCCCCCTTGACTCCCCACAAAATACTTCAGCAGATGTAAAATATATGTACATTTTTATTTAGGAACGATCAAAAGGTTTGAAGTACCACTGAGGCCCATGTCAAACTGTACAAGTAGTTTGTCCCTGTTCCCCTCCCTTATCCAAGTCCACAGATACAAAAATCTAGGAAATGTGCAATTTGCATCTTAGAAATAGCAGCATCCCCACAGGGGACCTTGTGAGGCCTGGAGACCCAGCCCAAAGAGGGCAACCCCATGCCTCCCGCCTCAGCACCACCACAGTCCACACCAAAGGTAAGCTCCATCTTTGTCAAAAGATTTATGCAGAGTAAAGAATTCCCCTTCCACTCAGACCCAAATGACAGAGCATGCCTTTTTCTCAGTTTGGTTTCATGCTTGGTCACAATAGGAGGTGGGACCCTCAAATAGTTTAGAGTTTCAGTTTGCCTCTGGACAAACAGGACAGTAGCCCTTCACTCATTACTCGGATGATCACTTCTGCAGTTGTCCCTAGGAGACAGGAAGCACTCCAGAGGCAAATTGCTCACGTCACTCCCCAGGCTCACTTCTCAGTAGTCTGGCCCACAGAGAACAAAGGGGTTTGCACTGAAGACCAGAACATAAATGGGTGCTAGAGGACTAGGAGTCAGGACTTAGTGAGAAAGGAATCTGCAGGCCTTTGGCAACCCCGAAAGACTGCATCAATAAGACTGAATGAACAACGGCCAGCAGGGCAGAGGGGAAGGTTGGCATATTTTGTTTTTAACAACAATTGTGGCACAGTCTGACCCTTCTGCCACAGCTAAGAAAGCAGCTGCTCAGGAATTGGCAGGAACTCACTACCCCAGTGTGATCATTGCTCCCCTGGCCCTCACCCAGTTTCCCAAGGAGCAACCCAGTTGTCATGGTGGAACCCTGCTTGTGAGTGGGTGCTAGCTTGCTCTCCAGCCAACAATCTCACTGCAAGAATGTATGGGCAAGAACCACGGGTGAATGAGAAGATATCTCTTTAAACACAAAGTACAGGGTTGATAGTACCATGTGACCCTCTTAACCATGTTTCTGCTCTGGAGCTTGGTGCTTGGGAAGGACTGAGCACTTGCAGTCTCTATCCCAGACTTTTCACCTTTGACTCCAATCAAATTAATTCAGAATCACCTAATTTTCATGGAAGGGAACCAAAAACAGCTGTTCATTAACACAGGCAGTTGCCCATGTGTGTGCACAACTGGCACATGTATGCATGCACACACCCAAGGAAGAGGCACTAATGGCAGGTGAACACAGGCCCCCCACAGGGTCCTGGCTTGCCACCTGCCCAGACAGCAGGAAGGCACCAGGCAGCAAAAAGAGCTACCCTCTCTTCTCTCCACTCTGCCCAGTTCCTGCCAAAACCTCAGGAAGGGCAGATAATAATCAGTAACTCCACAAATCCTCACAGTCCTGTAGACCCAAAGATCAAGGAAACAGGTACAGGCTCCTGTCCTCATCCATGTGGCAACCAGGGTCTGCCTGGTCTCATTCCCAGACTCCAGGGCAGTTAGTTACGAGTGGGTAGCTCCTGCTGGACCTTTAGCTAAAAAGGAATGCCTATCATTTCTGCAGGTTAGTGAAGGACCAAGTCCACTTTTAAAGAGAAGTTCAGGTTTATGGGCAGGACAGGATGGCTGACTAGTGTTGACAAGTGAGTCCAGGACATAAGACCCAAAAGCAGGCTCTCCATCCTCTCTAGGGGCACACATCTGTACAGGTTCATTATACCTCACAGCCAAGTGCAGGTGCTGGGTCAGCTGAGAGTACTTGGGTTTGCCGCTTCACCCCAGCTCCCAGTGTGGCCTGGACTCTGGCAGGAACAGATTCTATCCAAGGCCTGCCAGTTCCATTGGGATTTGGGGCTGGGCTGGGTAACAAGCCAGGCAGCACTGTGGTCACCACTTCCATCCAGTCATTTGGCCAAAACCAAAATGGTCACTTTGTTGATGACATCCCCACAGTCTCATCAGCCCTGGGTTGCATGGCTGCACATTTAAATGGGCCAGAGCAAACAGCACAGTGGGCATGTTGGGTTGAAGCCTAGGTCCCCTGCAGAGGGGACTTGTGCTCAGAGAAAGTCTGAAGCTCCACAGGCACTGAGCTCATCAGAGACCAGGTGCTCCTGGGAACCGTGTCCACTGTCAGGGAAGACAGAAAGAAGCCAAGCTGGGAGAAGTTGAAGAGGAGCTCCAGGCCCCACTAGCTGGCTTTGGTCAGGACAAGTTGGCGGTAAGACCCGCACACATCCAGAGGGCTTTTTTCCTCCAGCACACAACTGTGCTTTGAAAATGAGTGCGATGCATGAAAATTAAAACTTAATACAGAAGCACATCTCCTGCAAAGGTCAGACCAATGAACTTCCCCCAGGTAAACTGAACATGGGTGTGGGGGAAAAGCTCCAAGACTTGTTTTTAGATTAGACTTGTTTTTAGATTTTCTTCCTGACTGGTTCTCTCCCGCCAACCTTTAAACATAGGCTGTGATGTTTGGACTGCAAAGCGACTAATCCAAGAATCCTGGTCCACATGCAGGTGAGGAAGATGACAAGCAAAAGGGCCCAAGACTGGAACAGTATAAGCAGACAAATCCCGAGGAAGGATGTGCAAAAAGACCAAGTCCAACCAGAGAGGCTACCCCCAACCCTCCATGGAAGGCAACTGGGGGACAGATGTGACAGAACCAGAAAGGAGAGGAAGGGAAGACAGGATAAAAACCCACGAGAACCACATGGCAGCCTGTAGAACTCACTAGAGCTTCCTGATGGGATGGCCTCCTAAGGCCACTTAGGACGAGCCCGTGAGTGCAAGTGGAAGCCCTTAAGGTGCCACCGACACTCTGCCTTTTCTGCTTCCAGAGAGCAGAGTGCAGAGTCTTGGACCCAAGTGCTTTGGTCCACCTGACCAGCCACTTGTCACTCGGCCAAAAAAAGGAGCTCTCAGTCACTCTGAGCCATACAACTAGGGCCTTCTTTTTCAGGAACCCAAGAGACCTGAAAATACTTCCCCTCCCCAAATCAAATAGCTCTTCTATGGTCAAAAATTAAAACAGGTAATCAAAATATGTAAAAAGTATATTATCAAATTCAAATTTCCTTTATCAGAACTGTGATCTGGTTTCACCTAGTAGAACTTAATTTACAACCTCAAGTGAAAAACACAATAAACCAAACAGGCATAAGACACCAGCAATGAGAAACACTGGAAGACAATCCACTGCCTCTGATAAGCCCAGGTGCAGAGGGGAGGGGGGATCCGTCCTCTGGTAACATAAGCTTTTCTTCAGGAAAGAACAGCCACCCACTCACCTTGCTTAACTTGGCAGCCCACAGCCAGTCTTTTATTGAAAGGGACAACACAGAATTTAACCCTTCAGCAGTGTGCAATACCAGTGATCTGTCTTGTGACAAGCTGCCGGCCTGGTGACCACACCCCCTCACCACCATTGTCAATGTGATTCTGGACTCTGGGCACATGTGGATGGGTCTCTGTGCTTGGCACCCGAAGCCCTGGGTTCCATAATGATATCCCTTTAAAGCACCTGCTTCATGACCACTTCTCAGTGTCATGTTTCAAGCAGAAGGTCCAAATCCCACTTTCTCACTCCCATTCAGGAGCTCAGGAAGAAGCAGGGTCTGTCCAGTCTGCGGGGCTCTTATCTGGTCAGTCTTACTGTTTGTCGTGTGCCCCTAGCTGATGGGAAGGGCCAACATCTGTGAGAAAAACATGCCAGTGCTGGCCTCACCATAACTACTCCATAACTACTCCACCCAAAAGATGAGCTAGTGCCTGGGGCTGGGGTGCAGGGTCCTGCACAAACTTGTCTACCATGGACAAGTTTTTTCTGTTTTGCTGTTTGGGTTGTAAATTGAATGTCAACGCAGATAACCACAAGAACCCTCTCTGCAGACACTAACGTTCAGCTGGTGCACACAGACTCGAGGTGAGGCTGGCAGGCATGGGCTGAGGCACAGAGTGGTTTCTCAGACACTTGGAGATGGCTTCATGCTGGGTTGCCACTGCCACCAGTGTACAGCAGTCCCTGCCCGCACACAGGCTGCTCCCCAACACCCACGTGCCGTGAAGCTCAAGTGTACACATCAGATGTTCACTTTACAAGTAAGGTAGCAAATGAATATCTGTACTGTATATGTGGATATATAAATTAATCTGAATGTACATAAAAACTAAAGGAAAGATTCCAAGTGTCTGTTCTCTGAAGGAAGGCGATCACTTGCCATTCTTGACAGTTCCTCAAAGGCTTTTGAGACTCATAGCTTCACTCCCCAAATGGAAAGGAAACAAAAATAGGCTGCAAAACTTGCAGAAGTATTCACAAGTCCCCAGTTTGAGACAAATAAGAGGTGGTCCCTATTGGGCTAGGGAGGGCTAAAGAAAACACTAATTTAGAACAATGGTTCGAGGGCTTTGAGTTTCCCAAGAAAGCCCTCTCCTAGAAGGCAGAGGCTGCTGGCACCAAGCTCATCCCCACAGCCCAGCCAGCAAGATGGTGTGACTGCTCCACTTTCCTGGGTACATAGAGTGTAACCAGCGCTTAATGCCTCAGCCCTTCCCTGCCCAGGTCTCTTGGTGCCCCAGGCAGCCCAGGCCCAGCAGGAGGGGCCTCCACGTGTGCCTGGCACTGCAGGAACCAATGTCTTTGGTTCACTTCTAAGAGGTTGGTGAGGCCACAGGTGACACATCCTCAGCCCACCCCCTTTGCTAGAGTGGCCGGTCTTGAGGAAATCGGGGCTTTTCTAGTTAGTACAACTCTGTAAGTTTCCCATTGTTTCAAAGGCTTCTTTTCCTGTGATTTTCTCAATTCAAAGGAGGACGTGAGGGTTAGACTACATAAGCATTCTTATTTCCAAGTTTAGGGACAAAAATGCAGAACTTCAGAGACTCCCTCACAAGGACCTGTCCAGTGATGTCCAGCACCTCTGGGTATCTGCCCAGCATGCTGGCCAGGCCCTTGGTGTGTGCTTGCAGCGTTCCAGATGTTCTGCCAGGAACTCCCACCCACAGGTCTTGGTGCTCAAGTCCACTCCAGCTCTGATAATTCCCCACGGTCCACGAATCCATTCAGCCCTCCCTCTTACTCTCCTGAGAGCTTCTGTAGTAAGTGGGGGGACAGGGCTCTCAACACTGCAGTAGCCAGGACTGCAGGCTGTAGCTATACCTTTCTTCACCCACCTTCTCCCCGTTTCCTTTCTTCATTTTCCTCTCACTATAAAGGTGTCTACATTTCTACATGAAAGAGGAAGGAAGGAAGGAAGGAAGGAAGGAAGGAAGGAAGGAAGGAAGGAAGGAAGGAAGGAAGGAAGGAAGGAAGGAAGGAAGGAGAGAGAAAACACGGTGGGGGTGGGGGGCACATAGGTCAGTATATTAGGCTTAACAACAAATATTTCTTTAGTTGATCTGATAACTGTAAAGTTATGGTCCATGATTCAAACTCCCACCAAAAAAAAAAAAAAAAAAAGGCAGAATTAAGGTAACACCTGAAGAGGAGAGTGGCCAGGATCCAGCACTACTCGCACAGCCAGGCCATTTTCTGACCTAAGGGCAACAACAGGCTCTGCACCAACCAGCCCACAAAGCAAGCCTGGCTCCAAAAGTGGCTGGTCACCACTTAACATGACAGAGAGCTCTTCAATGGTATCCTTCTGTGAGGAAAGCAGAGAGGCCTGGGGGCCGGGATACAGTTCTGAGCATCTTTAACCCCTGCCTGCCCATGGAAAGTGAGGGCATCAGTGGCTCCAGTGCTCCCCAGAGAACAGACAAACAGCACATTCAGAGATGATGTGAACAACATCCCACTTTGCTAACCAAAGTGTCTATATAATGAAAGTGTTTGTAATCTGGTATTTTATTAAATGTAGAGAGGCAATGTTTGTTAAAACTTGATTCTGTCTATGAATATGAAGTCTGAACTGCTTTATCCCTGGGAGGCCAAGGGAAGGTCCCTACACTGTGGGAGGAAGGACTGGCAGAACCCCTTCTTGCCACTTGCTTGGTGGCAACAGGCTCTGGGCTATCTGCAAGGCCTCTGGAGGCCTTCTTGGGTACCCAGTGGCTGGCCATGGAAACGACATGTGGCAGCAGAGAGGCAGGTTCAGCTGTTCCATGTGGCAGGCAGCATCCCAGATGGGCCGGTCCTTCAGAGTAATCGGATCAATTTCAGTCTGTTTCTGAGGAGAAAACACAGGCCTGTCACTCCACAGCTGCTGCAATCTGTACAGCCCCCAGGGCAGCCTGGTCCTCACTATGCCAGGGTGGCATCACTGGATTTGGGGACTTCTTAACTCCATGAGCAATGCCTTCCTGCCAGCCATTCCCCCATCTCCAGCCTGAGGAAAGGTGAAAAAGAGCAAGTGGGTTAAGGATGATGGCTGATGTGCCAAGACCTCTAGTCTCTTTGCAGAATGGCTGCCAAACCCCTGGCCTCCAAGCTGGAGCATCAGCATGGCCTCTCCACACCCACAAACCCTACCCTGCCTCACCCCAGTGCCACAGGCAGCCACCACCTCCTGCAAGCCCTGTCTTCTACACCTCACGCTGCCTTCTCCCTCACCACCCCCTGGAACATGCTGCCCTCATATCACAACAGCTGGGTTCAGCATCCATAAATTTTTTTGAGGGGGAGGGAGTAATGGGGACTCCCAGGGGAGCTTTACCACAGAGCCACATTCCCCAGTCCTTTTTATTTTTTGAAACAGAGTCTTGCTAAGTTTCTTAGGCCCTTGTTATGTTGCTGAGGCTGGCTTTGAACATGCAATCCTCCTGTCTCCCTCTCCTGAATCGCTGGGATTACAGGTGTGCATCACCACCCAGCTGCCATGATTTCTTTATATACTGTTTCTTCCCCTTTCTCGCTCCTAGGATTCCTATAATAAATATATCAGTATGTTTAATGATGTCTCATAGGTCCCTTAGACTCTGTTCATTTCCCTTCATTCTTTTCTCTTTTCTTATCCTTTGGATAACTTCAATCATCTAAACTTTAGATTCACTGCTCAAATCTGCTGTTGAACCCTTCTAATAAACTTTCCATTTCAGTGATTGTACTTTTCAGCTCTAGAGTTTGGTTCCCCCTTTTATAATTTCTATCTTTTTATTGATAGGCTTGTTATTCATGTAGAGTTTTCCTGATTGACTTCAGTTCTTTGTTCATGATTTCCTTCAGTTCACTAAACTTCTGTAAGATAGCTGATTTAACATCTTTGACTAATAATTCCAGTGTCTAGACTTACTGAAGGATGGTGTCTGACTGCTGTGAATGGGCCATGCTTTCTGATTTCTTTGTATGTTTTGCAATTTTTTGTTGAGAACTAGAATTTCTGAAGACTGTGTAGTAACTCAAAATCTAATTCTCTCCATCTCCAGCATTGTTAATTTTTTTCTTTTTGAGGATTAGAGCCTTCTGTGAACTTTTCCAAACCATTTTTGCAAAATGGTATTCCTTGTGGTATGGGGTCACTGAAGTTTCTGTTCTGTGGTCTCTGTGGCCACCTAAGTTTTCTTTAAATGTTTGACTCACCAAAAGGGGGAATTTTTTAAAAGAGTACTGTCTCTTTAAATCCCTTGTGGCTAGGAAGCTGCTTCAGCCCACAGGGATTGGAAAAATGACCAGTCTCTATGCTGACCCCTCAGTAATCAAATGCAGTGATCAGCAATCAAAACTCAAAACTGACTTTTGGAAGACAAAGTCCTTAATGCCCACCCCAGCAATGACAAGCCACAGCAGGAAGCTGGGCCACAGTTACCACAGATGCTGATGGAGGGAGGGGCATTGCTGTGTGAGGTACAGTATCTCAACACTCACACGCCTCTAAACCCTACCCCGGAGGGGGTGGTGCCTGGATGAGGTACAGATTCTCCAGGACCTACCTCCACATTGCCCAACTCTAAAGGCATTGTCTGGGTATCTTCTGCACCCTCACCACAGCCAACCCAGCTGGCAGGACCACCATCTTTAAGTCCCCAATCCCTTCATCTTCTGCAACACTTCCCTCTTGGCTCTCCCTGAGCTTCTGGCTGCTCAGTGATGGGGCCTTAAATGAGGAATCAAATACCAAAGGGAGTGGCTGAGAGTTCAGGGACCTAGAACCTAGAAAGTTAACAACTGATAATGTGACTTGTCTGTGGCTTCACAACTATGTCTTAAAATAATTTTCTGAATTTTGCTTTTGAATACTAAAATACCATAATTCAAAGAAACTGAGGAACACAATTCAAACTTTGAATTCCATATATGTCCAAGAGAGAAGGTGATTTCCATTATAATAAACACTTCTACTTCAGGAAAAACAGAAACACAAACCCTGCCACCATTAGATAAAAGCACTTCATGTATTTTTGTTTGGTACCAGGGATTGAACCCAGGGGTGCTTACTACTGAGCCACATATCCAGCCCTTTTATAATATTTTATTTAGAGACAGGGTCTCCCTGAATTGCTTAAGGCCTCCTTAAGTTGCTGAGGCTGGCTTTGAACTTGTGATCCTCCTGCTTCAGCCTCCTGAGCCACTGGGATTACAGGTGTGCACCACAGCACCTGGTATCACTTCATGTATCTAAAGACAAAGGCTCTTTCCCCTTGTTTAACAGTTTGAGTTGATTTTCCTCTGATGTCCTATGGTTCTCTTCTACCCAGTGAATTCGGGATCTGCCTTAGATGATGTTTTGATCTATTCTTCTAGTGCTAAGAAGTGGTCAAAAAAGGGTTGGGTCCTTTTAAGATTTACCATGTTCTTTTCCCTGTAACAGGCTAAACAATGAAACCAAAAAAAAAAAAAAAAAAAAGCCCAACTCTCACCCCTTTATCCATATTAGGCTCCCATGGCTTCTGCTGCCTGTTGTCCCCTCAAGTAGACAGGAAGTTAGTCCTGTTGCCAGGCAGCCTTAGAGATAGCAGATGCCCCCTGTGCAATAAATTCAATGTCCACCTGTGAGTGCATCCTCCCCTCACCCACAAAGGAAGGCCATGGCTCCTGGAGATTCCTTACCTAGCTGAAGTCCAGCCTGGGGACTTGATGTACCAAAGGGCTCTGAGCTGGCCTCAGGTGCACTGGGCTCCCACGACTCACTGTTCTCAGACACTTCTGAATAGGAGTCACCCAGCCCTTTGTGAGTTGCCGCAGGCTCACCAGTACCAGGGCCCTGGTCTTCACCACCTGTGTCTGCCACGGCCCGGGTCTCCTCACCCATTTTCTCAGCAAACCACTGCTTGACCTGCTGGGAGCTCATCTGGGTCTTGTCACAGAGGTTCTGCAGGTCTTCCTCATACAACATCTTGTGTGTCATGTAATAGTCTTGCAGCAGCTCCCGGTTTCCAGGGGTGATGACCAGCAGCCCCGGTGGGAAGTTGCCCCGCTTATAGTCTTCGTACCACTTGAGCTGGCCGTTCTTCAGAGCATACCTGCTGTCTCCAAACCAGCGCACCACTTCTGGCCGCGGCAGCCCCGTCTGGGCCATGATGGAGTCATAGTCCTGGTTGCTTGGCCACTGGGTCTGGACAAAGAGCTGCCGCAGCAAGTGTCGCTGCTGAGCCGTCTTTTTGTAGCTCACTTTGCCAGGGGGTTGCTCTGCCAGCTTGTTCAAACTATCCTCCTCCAGCTCACAGGCAAGGAGCCCTGGAAGCTCACTCTTGCCACTGGCTTCAGTGACCCTCAGGTTCTTGAGATTGATTTTGATGGGGCTGACTTTGCGCTCTGCTGATATCTGGCTGATGGGCATTTCTGGGGAACCATTTTCACCAGCAACCCTCAGTTCACTGGCCAACTCCGCCTCTCCCCCCTCGTCCTCAGCAGCCTCCCCTTCCTCCTGACAGGCTGTCCCATCGGCTTTCTTGGTCTCCTCAGCATTCACTTTTTTCCGTTTCTCTGAAAACCAGCTATCGATCTCTCTCCGGGTCATCTTGGTTTCACTTCTCAGGCGGTCCAGTTCCTCGTCTAGAGGGAGTGGGTTTTGTGCAAAGCTGCTCTCCAGGGCTCGGAGCTGCTCTGGGGCTCTCTCCTTGTATTTGGTGGGCGTGAAGTCAGGAGTCTGGTGCCAGGATTGCCGTTTGGCAGCAGGGTGGCTTGCTAACGAGGTCGCTGTTGGGATACAGGTTACCTCGGGAGCCTTGGAGGATGGGGAGAAGGGCACCTCGGGCACAGAGTCAATGAGAATGGAGCCGTGATCCCCAGGCATCATGGCTCTGGAGCCCTTCAGGTTCCGGCAATGGTACCTCCGATCACTGAACCACTTCCGCACCTCTCTAGTGCTGAGGCCGGTGACTTTGGTCAGATGTTCGACTTCACTCTGCCCTGGGAACTGGTTCCGGCAGAAGCTCCCTTTCAGAGCGGACAGTTGTTCGTGAGACTTCTTATTTTTGTAGATGCTAGCATCGAGGAAGGCTTGGGAAGTTATGCTGGGGCAGGCTGTGAGGAGAGACTGGGCTGCGTTGACCACCTTCACGGCCGATGTTGTATTTGAACACACGGTGTTAATAGGTGCCACTGTTGGCTGCTTGGGAACAGATGTGACTGCCAGGGGGAGAGACGAGGTTGGTGCTTGCAACCCATTGGCCATCAGTGGCTGGCTGACCAGGAGTCCTCCTGCTGTGCCCTCTGGCTGTCCGACAACGTGGCCTGGGAGAGCGGCCTGGATGAGATGCTGGACATTGCCTGCACTGGCAACCAGGGGGGTGTTCAGAACTGTGATCGTGGGCTGAGGCACAGACTGGATGACTGTATTGAACATCTTTTTACGGGCATCCTCGATCTCCTCAGGGGACCAGCTGATACCTTGCTTCAGCCTCTGGGCTGTGAACCAGATCTTGAGCTGTTCTTCTGGATACTTGGTCACCACAGTCAGGTAGCAGAGCTCGGCTTTGGTTGGGTAGGGGAACTTATGAAAGGAGTTTTTCAGGAAGCTGTTGGAGTCCATAGCCGCGTTGTATGTTGGGATGCTGCTCAGGGGGATCATCACTTTGGGAAGGGCCTTGGATGTAGGCAGGGGCTGGTGGGCATGGTGCTGGGTGTGCACCGGGGCCTGCTGCTGGAGGGACAGGAACTGTGCTATACCAGCTGGCAGAACTGGCACCGTTCCTATCAGGGGCCCATTGGTGGTATGGGGGGGCTTTGCAGAGCTGGCAGGTGCCTGGCTGACTGGAGCTGCCCCATTAACAAAGGTGTGGTCCCCCTCTTTCACCTCTGCTTCCCCAGCTGATGGCTTTGGCAAGGCCTCACCCACAGGCTGGCTGGGGACATTCTCTTTGAGAGTATGGATTTTTTTGGCTTCAGCTTTGCCTTTCATTATCTTCATGATTGGAGTCTTAGTGATGATGATTTCAGCCTGTCCATCAGTCCCCTCAGCGCCGGGCTCCCCTGCTGGGTCAGGAGTGCTGGTGCTCTCAGGGATACTCTGCTCCACGACTACATGATTGTCTGGCTTGGCCACATTCCACACAAAGTTGGCTTCCCCTGAATGACACTTGGCATTGTGCAGGGAAAGCCCCTCGGGGGTTTTTGCCAGGAAACTGCACCCAGGGCAGATAAAAGTTGGATCTTTATTAAAGTCTGTGTGCTCTGAGTTCATATGTCCCACAAATTGGGTCATGTCCTGGGATCTGAAATCACAGTCTTTACAGGAATATAAATAGCCATCCAAAGTGTTCCGATGCCCATTGGCCAGTGAGGAGCCATCAGTACTGCTGGAGTTCTGAGCTGCCTCACTGCTGGTAGCAGGTGCTTCTGGGGGAAGATCCTGCTGGGGTACTTCAGGCAAGGCCTCTGCTGGCTGGGCCTCCACAATGGCATCCTGCAGCACTACGGTCTTTACTGGGATCATGCATGGGGTGGTGGATTTCCTCTTGCTGGCCATGGCTACTCTGGGTGATCAGGAGCCCAAGGATCTGACAGTAAAAGTTCCAACTACTCCATGAGGGCCCAAGAAACAGCTTCCGAGGGCAGCTTTTTCAGTTACTTGCAGAAAGTAGGTTTCCCCTATTAAACCTGAGGAGGAAGAGAAAAAACATAATTAAGATATCTTAAACTATTTCTCAGATCCCCAGACACAGTTTGCTGCTTGTCCTCCAGCATCTAGGTCTTTTCACAAGACGTTCAGTTCCCCAGCAGCTCAGATGTAAAGACTGAGTCAGGAGCCCTCAGTTGCTAACAGTACATTCCCCTGAAAAATGACCTGGGAGTGTTCCAACACTCCTTTATAGACCACAGCCATACTTCTTAGTTCTTTTTCCCCCCCATATCCTTGCATTAAGTAACTCAGTTTTAAAAACAAAACAAAAATGCCCTCTTTGGGACCTCCAAATTAATTCTGACCATGTCAGAGTGAGAACAAAAGATCCACTGTAACTCTTGTCTAAATGTTTGGGCCAACAAGGGTTTTTCTTTTCACAGCCTTCCCACACAGGAGAACACGCCTAGCCTCCCCCAGGCCAGGCACAGAGACCGGGAGTGCTGCAGTGTGTGAATGCAGGGGGCGGCTGGGCGGGAAGACAGGCCTGCCGCAAGAATGGGGCCTCTCTGGGGCCATCCCTTCTTGCTGTCAGGCTGCAGGAAAAGAATCACCTCCCAGTTACTGACTGGGCCACCCAGATGAGGCCAAAGGTCAGGGTATCCAAAGATCCAGTTTACAGCCCAGTAGCTCACAGCGGGTTCTCACAGGGCTGTGCCTACTCTAATGACTTGACTTTACTTTTTTATTTTTCATTTTATTTTCTTGCAGTATCTTTACTGCTTCTTAAAAATATCTTTGGTCTGTTTTTGAAATTTATTTCAAAGCTGATGGATGGATTTACTTATATACAAAATTACTGTAATAATAATCATTTCATGAGATGTCACGAGAAAAGTGCTTCTGTGATCCCTATTAACATATCACCATAATCATCATTGCCTTCTTTTTAGCAAATTATAATGCTGTAATGATTAATAGTAATTATAATATTAAAATCAAATTATCATCAATACTCAATATAAAATGTAGAGAAAATCTAAATATCTCCATTCAAATTCTTAGCAAGCAAACATAGAAACTATTTTTATATTGTTTCTAAATGTAACCCTGATGACTATAATGGTAAAAATAATTACTATTAAAAAAAAGTTGTGGTGAGAAAGAAAGAAACATTTACCCAGATTTAACTACTTGTCACTACGCATGCTTTTCACTTAATTTTAATGTTAAACATATCAACATTAAACAAAGACTATAAAACTACCTATAATTATATATACCCTTTCATCAGCCCAAATATTTTTAAAAATATTTTTAGTTGTAGGTGGACACAATACCTTTATTTTATTTATTTATTTATTTTTATGTGGTGCTGAGGATCGAACCCAGTACCTTATACGGGCCAGGCAAGCGCTCTGCCACTGAGCCCTAGCCCCAGTGCAAATATTTTATACAGATATTTAATCAGAAGGAGCACACACTTGAGTTTTTCTCAAGAACATGATAATTATAAACATTTTCATTACATATTCTTCATAATTATGATAACTGGCAACTACCTAAGAATACACCACAATGGCTTTAACTGACCCCCTGGCAAAACCCCCACTGCCCCAATGTCAGGGGTCCGTAAAATGAACAACTCTGGACATACAGGGTATTTTTCTTCTATCAAGTTATTTCCTTAGGTTAAATGTGCAGAAATGGTTTATAAGCTCAAAGTATATCATTCCTAAGTTCCTTTGTATATAGGCAAACATTTTAAATTAAGTTTTGCAATTCCAAGTCAGAGAAACGAAGAATAATACAGTTAAGTTCCTAGTGAGCAAATCACATTTTAGACAAATCATGGAAGACCATCCAATAGGATATCTGAAAGCGTGACAAAAGATAAAAGACAAATTGGATTTTACCAAAATTAAAAACTTGTGCTTCGGGGCTGCAATTGTGACTCAGTGGTAGAGCACTTGCCTAACATGTATGAGGCCCCAGGATCGATTCTCAGCATCACATAAAATAAATAAAATAAAGGTATTGTATCCATCTATAACCTAAAAATTAAAAAAAAAAAAAAACTTGTGCTTCAAAGGTCATAATAATCAAGACAGTGAAAAAGCTTTGAAAATCATATCTGATAAGATGTACCTAGAATATATAAAGAATTTTTACAACTCAACCAAAAGGTAATAACCCAATCTAAAAATGAGTAAAGGATTTGAACAGACATTTCTCTAAAGAAGATCTATAAATGGTCAATGAGCACATTACAAAATGCTCAACATCACTAGTAGTCAGCAAGATGCAAACTGAACCCACAAGGAGAAACCTCCTGGCGCCCACCAGGAGGCTGCAGCCTAATGACAGTGGATGGAGGTCGCGGGGAAACTGAACCCTCAGGCACCGCAGGGAGGGATGGGAAATGGGCAGCCATGCTGGGCAAACAGTGCAGCAATTTCTCAAAAACTTAATACTGCATTGCCTAAGACTTAGCAATTGTACTCCTAAGTATATAAAAAGGAGAAGTGAAAACTTGCCCACACAAAAACTTGATCAAAATAGCATTATTCACAGTAATAGTAAAAATGGAAACAACCCAAAGCCTATCAATTGAGGAATGGATAAATAAAATGTAATATATATCCACACAGTGGAATATTATTCAGTCCCAAAAAGGAAAGAAGTTTTGATACACGCTGTAACATGGATAAACCTGAAAACATTGTGCTATTGAAAGAAGGCAGACACAAATGACACACACTGTATGATCCCACCTCCATTAAATGTCTGAAGTGGCAAATCCAAGGAGGCAGGAGGTAGAGTAGGGGCTGTTGAGAGCTCAAGAGAGAGGGGAAGGGGTGGTGACTTCTAAAGGTTACGAGGTCTTTTCTTATGGTTATAAAAATGTTCTAAAATTAGATGATGGAGATGGTCGCTGAACTCTGACTATATATATATTTTTAATAATTATTTTTTAGTTGTAGTTGGGCACACTACCTTTATTTTATTTATTTATTTTTATGTGGTGTTGAGGATCAAACCCAGGGCCTCGAATGTGCTAGGCGAGTGCACTACCGCTGAGCCCCAGCCCCAGCCCTCTGTGACTCTATTAAAAACCACTAAAGGAACACTGAACACAGAAAGGCAGAGAGCAGAAAGTACAGCAGTCAGGTCTGTAGAAGAGGGTCATCATTGCATTTCTGAGTTTCCAATGCAGGTGACATTATGTGTGAGCCTTTCTGACTGACCTTGGTGATACTGACTTCCACCCTGGGTACAGGTGGATGGCAATGGCTGTGAACATCAGGGCTGGCAGGAGAGAGGGAAGAGAGATGCCAACTTGCTAGGTGGAAGACAAACCACCACAGGGTAAGAGAGCACGGGTTCCCAAGAAGCCAGGAGGCCAGCAGGACTTAGGAGTAGGCAGGTGCAGGGCCTTGCCTCTGTGCTACCAGCACCATGGCCCAGGGCCGGAACTGCTGTCTGCAATGGGAGTGGGTTGCCCTGGGGAAGGTGTAAGTAAATTACATGACCCACGTTTTACTTACTAAGGCTGAAAAGTGGATGAAAAGAAGATGATTTTGATTTTGGAAATAGTCCCAATGAGATTCAAAATTAAGTCTCTGATTAGGCCCAAATGATCATTCAAATAATAGACCAATGAGGGTGACACTGCTGGTCACTCTCCCAGGGGTCAGTCATTGATTACAGGCAATGGCAAAGGACTAATAGTAGAGGCAATGATAGCAACAATCGACACATACCAAAAGTCTTAGACTGTAGAATGTGCTTTTGTACACATCCTTTCAATTTATTCTCACAACAAACCCAAGAATCCCATTTTATGGTCAAAAAAGACTAGGCTCATAGAAGTGCATTAAGTGCCAGAAGGTCACACAGCTAGAAGGCAGCAGAGACCAGATAAGAACCTAGGCAGTCCGGCTCCAGAGCTGGCAACCTCAACCATCTACACACTGAGCCCTTTGAGTAACCTCTGATTGTTTGTAAAGGGGTTTCATGGCCTCCTGGTGTGATGTTTATTTCTCCAGTATTTATTAGGAAAATTTCAAGTGTACAACAAATTTGAAATAATTTTACAGTGAACACCCATATAACTACCATCTGGATGTTTACCAGTGGCTATTTTGAGCAACATTACCCAACTGGGGTAATTTTAGGCTTATTTGTCACACATTTTTAAAGGGGTATCTATTAAAAGTAGTATTTAAAGTGCAAAGATCCAATTATCTAGAAAACCATTCATCCAGAAGATACTCATGGAGCACTCTGATAAACGAGGCAGTCATGTGTGGAACTCTGCTGTTTTCTAGGACAGGTCCAAGTAAGGTGAGCTGACATGAATGTAAAGATTTTGTACCACCAAGAGAGATTCAGGGGAAAGACCATATTATTTTTGCTTTTGTTATCTGTGCTATGGTATTATATCCAAGAAAACACTTGGCCATAAATACCATAAAGCTTTTTTCCTTGGAATTTTGTAGTTTCAGGTATCACATTTAAGGCTTCAATACACTTGAGTTAATTTTTGTACATGGTCTGAGTCCAGTTTGATCCTTTTGCTCATGGATATCCAGTTTTCCCAAAACTATTTGTTGAAGGGACGGACTATCATCTCCCCATTAAGGGTTTATTTCTGGGCCACATATTCTGTCCCATTGGTCTATATATCTCTTTATGTTGGTATCATATTGTTCGATTTCTGTACTTTGTAATATATTCTGAAATAAGGAAGTATGAAGCCACAATCTTTGTTTTTCTTTCTCAAGACTTTTGGCTATTCAAAATCCTATGAGATTCTATAGGAATTTTAGGATTTTTTGTTTCTGCAAAAAAGGCCATTGAGATTTTTTATAGGTACTGCACTGAATTTTTAGTATCTTTGGGTAATATGGACATTTGAACAATTTGAATTCTTCCAAACCATTAACACAGGATGCCTTTCAATTTGCTCGGGTCTTCTTTAATTTTCTTTAGCAAGGCTCTGTCCTTTTCAGTATAATTCCTTTGCCTCCTTGGTTAACTTTGCTCTTAAGTATTTTTCTATTTTTAAAAATACTGTATAAACATTTAATTTTTAGATTTCACTGTTCGTGTACAAAAACACAACTGATACTTATGATTGAATCTGTACCCTTAAATTTCACTGCATTCATTTATTCTAACAGCTTTTGTGTGTATAATTTTCAGGGTTTCCTACAGATAAGATCATGTCATCTGTGAAAAAAGAGAATTTTACTTCTTCCTTTCCAATTTGGATGATTTTTATTTCTTTTTCCTGCCTAATTGCTCTGGGTGAGATTTCTAGTACAACATTAATTAAATATGACAAGAATGGTCATCCCTGCTTTGATACTGATCTTAGGAAAAAAGCTTTCAGTTTTTTACTGCTGAATATGACATTAACTATAGGCTTTTCATATATGGCCTTTATTATTTGAGGTATTTTCCTTTTATTCTTAGTTTGACGAATGTTTTTATTTTGAAACAGTTTTGAATTCTGTCAAATGCTTTTTCTACATTAATTGAGATGATCATATGGTTTTTGTCCTTCATGCTGTATTGTGGTATAACACACTAACTGATTATCATGTACTGAACCATTTTTGCATTATGGAAATTAATCCCTCTTGGTCACGGTGTATAATCCTTTTAATGTGCTGTTGATTTGTAGTTTGCTAGTATTTTGCTGAAAATTCTAATGTCAATATTTATCAAAGATATGGGTCTGTAAATTTTCTTCTCTACCTTTGTCTGGTTTAGATAGCAGGGTAATACTGGTCTCATAAAATGAGTTTGGAAGTGTTCCCCTCTTTTCACTTTTTGGGGAAGAGTTCAAGAATTGATGTTATTTCTTTAAATGTTTGGTAGGATTCTTCATGGAAGTCATCTGGTCCTGGTATCTCTTTTTGGAGTAGGTTGTTGATTATTGATTCAATATTGTTACAGTTAAAGTTTAGAATTTTTATTTCTTCATGATTCAGTCTTAATAAGTTGTATGTTTCTGGGAATTTATTTCCTTCTACGTTATCCAATTTGATGGCTAATTATTTTTCATAGTGGTCTCATGATTTTTTATTTCTGTGGCATTAACTGTAATATTTCCTTTGTTTCTGATTTTGTCACTTTGAGGTTTTTTTTTTATTAGCCTAGCTAAGTATTTATCAATTTTTGATTAAAAAACAAACAAACTCAGAGATTCAAGGTGGCAGATTAGAGGAAAGCTACATTTCCAGTTGCTCCATGGTTTGGGATACAGTGGGAGCAGGGATTCCCAGTGAGGTGGATGAAAGAGGGAATTAACTGAAATTCAATATCAGACAGTTGGAATCTCTTAGAGACTCAGAAATTTGGGTGCACTGAACAAAGAACAAGAAGGTGTACATTAGAGCCAAGTTGGATGCAGCAGCGGAGTGGGTTAAACACAGAGTGGAGGGTAACATACAGAGAAAAACACAGCGGACACATTTGGCATAGAAAAAAATCTGTCAGTCAAAAAAGCAGCCTAAACTTAGTGGAATGAGAGGCTGCAGAGTGAAGTGATGTTTGAAAAGTGCTCTGTTTCTCTCAATTGGCAAGCAAAGAACTGAGGCAGGAGCCATCTTGAGGAGGCCGTGCCATAGCTTGCAGCTGCAAAAGCCTGAAAATTATAGCAAACGTTGCCAGACTGTCCCAGCAAGCATCTACCATGTGGCCTAGCAGAACATGAGTGAAATAAGCACAGAGGTTGTACCCAGGGGAATTCAAATCAGAAAAACTGAGGGGATTGCAGCAAACTTTTCCTTTGAGTCTGGTGGTTTATGTGACCAGCTGAAGAGGATCAGGAATGCACTCAGGGACTAAGGCTGGGAAGGCCGCATTTGTGAGCAGCAGTGTGTGGAGGACTGGTTCCCCTGCCCAGTGAGAGTAATTCTTGGGAGGCTTCTGAGATACAATGGACTCTCTTATCAGAGACTGGCATCTGCCTGGCCCTAGGGGTGTGTTGATCTAATCTCCAGAGATTACCCAACAAAACTCTTAAGACCTGATTAGACCTAAGGCCCAGCCAAGAGAACTCCCCTCATAGAACTCTGCAGCAGCCCCACCTGTGAAGTGCATCAATTTGGTCTGTGTGAACAAACTCCAACCAACAGTACTTCCCATTCTGTTCTACCTTACACTGGTGAGAAGGAAAGCTGAGAACTATTTCAAGAACTTCTAGTTTTACGTTACACCAGCCAGAAGCTTCGTGAGCCATACAAAGAGGAAGGGGTTAATAACCCCCAGCCTTTGCTCTCTCTCACCCAGTACAAAGCCCAAGACCAAATGGAAAGGACAGTTGGGCATAGGCAGTGACTACTGTCATCAACTTCAGTGTGACAACCTCAGTATGACAATTCTTTCATTTTTCATTAGGAGACATCATGCCCCCTCATCCCTTTTTGATGCTCTTGCTATACAGCTTGTTTGATTAATATATATTCATAAATTTTTTCCTCATTTTTAGGGTTTTTTGGTGACAGGTATTTTTCCTTGTCTTTTCAGGGCTAGAGTTTATGGTTTTTGTTTGTTTCTCTCATTTCTCTTCCTCTCCTTTCTTCTCCCACTAACAGCCAATTTCTTTTGTTCTCTATTTTTTCTCCTTCTTTATAAACACCACTTGCTATATCTCTTCAACATTCTCTCTATTCACATTTTGAACATATTAAAATTTCTCCTACCTTCTTATCACATTTTCATTTCCCTTATTTTTACCATTTTTGGGGAATTTTTAGTTTATGTAACTCCTGCCCCCACAATCATATTGTAGCAGTAATTAGCACTGTGGAGAATACAGTGGACAGCTGCTGTTTCATGACAGACTAGCACATGGTTATTTGTTGTTTTTGTTGTTGGCAATTGCTACCCGCCATTCCTACTTTGGTGGTTGTTAGTGCTGTGATGTCACAGTAGGCACTGGGTCTTTATTTTAATGCTGTATGTTGTCTGCTTTGGTTGTGTTATTATCTGTTTCCGCTTTTTCTGTAAAGTGCTGGGAATCTGCAGGGACACAAGCTCACCCAAGTTCTGCTGCTGAACTAAATCCAGCCAAAAGAGAGTACATCTTGCTCCACACACAAATTAACCACATTCAAACTTCAGCTATACAAAGCCTAGAAGAAAGAAACTCCCCAAACTAGTGATCAGGCCCCAAGTAGAAATGGCTGGGGGTGGGGGGTTCTCAGGTGTCATTTATGGATTTCAACTCCTACAAGAAAAACAGAAAATTAACACAAAGTCTGTGAATGCTGCCCCTATGAAGGGTCTCAATCTAGATGACTCCAGGACACTTTTGCAAGTGATGGGTGTGTCCTAAAAGGACCCACACACAACACTGGAAGAGAAACCCATCTCAACATATGCATAAAACTCAACACAGGAATACAAGAAAAAAACAAGATAACAGGATGCCTCCTAAATTTCATAATTCACCAGCAACCGACTCTAAAGATATTGAAGTGGATGAAATAATTAGATAAAGAATTCAAAAGAAGCACATGAAAATGATTAATGATTTTCAAGAGTATACATCCACATATACAAAAAAAACCCAACTGAATATATTAATAAAGTCAGTACAGGGATGAGGTTGTGGCTCAGCAGTAGAGCGCTTGCCTCACATGTGCAAGACCCTGGGTTCAATCCTCAGCACCACATAAAAATAAATAAGTGAAACAAAGGTATTGTGTCCAACTATAACTAAAAAATAAATATTAAAAAAAATAAAGTCAGTACAGGATATAAATGAGAATTTCAGTAAGAAAAAATGAAATGTTGACAAAGAACCAAACAGGAATCTTAGAAAGACACAATATATCAAATAAAATGTTCAGTTGAAAGTCTAACAGAGTAAACCATGATCAAAGCAGAATCTCAGAGTTGGGAGACAAGTGGCCAACTTTGCACATTCATACAGTATTAAAGAGAAGAAAAGGGCTGGGGCCGTAGCTCAGTGGCAGAGAGCTTGCCTAGCATGTGTGAGGCACTGGGTTCAATCCTCAGCACCACATAAAAATAAACAAAATAATGGCATGCTTTACAACTACCAAAAAAAAAAATTAAAAGCAAAGAAGTAACCATGACCAGAATAATAAAAGAACTCTGAGACAACCTTAAGAGACAAAATTTAAGAACTGCTAATATTTTAGAGGGTTGTAAGAAACAGACTAATAGAATGGATAACCACTTCAGGAAAATAATAACAGAAAAATTTTCAAACCTCAAGAATGAAATGGAAATTCAGATACAGGATGCATTCAGAACCCCAAATAGACAAAATCCAAAAAAGAACCACTCTGTGAAACATTATAATTAAAATCCTTAACATATAGAACAAGGTTAGAATTTTAAAAGCCTCAGAAGAAACACAACAGGTCACAATTGAGGCAAGCCAATCGGAATTAACTTCCAATTTCTCAGCACAAACTCCAAAATCCAGGAGGACATGGAACAATGTGTTCCAAGTTCTGCAAGAAAATATCTGTCAACCAAGATCACTAAATCCAGCAAAGCTACCCTTCCGAATCAGGAGAAATAAAAACCTCTCAAGATAAACAGAAATTAAAAGAATTCATGACTATTAAGCTGACACTAAAGAAAATATTTAAATATTTTACACAGGAGAAATTAAAAATAAATCCTACTCCAGTGCAGTGGCACACGCCTATAATCCCAGAAGCTCAGGAGGCAGAGGTAGGAGGATTGCAAGTTCAAGACAGCCTCAGCAACTATAAGAGGCCCTTATCAACTTAGCAAGACCCTGTATAAAAATAATTTAAAAATTAAATGGCTGGGTATGTAGCTCTGTGGTAAAATCCCTTCGGTACCAAAAATAAAATAAAACAAAAAAAACTACTCAACAGAAAGTCCCAGATTGACTCCAATATAACAACACAGGGTGATTTCAACACACCCCTGTCATCAACACATAGATCATCCAGTTATAAACTCAGTATAAGACTGGACCTGAAAAATATTATAAATCAAATAAACTTAACAGACATTTATAGAATATTTCATCCAATAACATTATTCTCAGTGGTTCATGGAACCTTCTTCAAAATAGAACATATTTTAGGCTACAAAGAAACTCTTAGCAAAAAAAAAAATGATAGAATTCATTGCATCTTATCATATCAAAATGGAATGAAATTAGAAATCAACAACAAAAAGCCTTATAGAAACTACATAAACAAACAGAAACTGAACAATACACTTTTGAATGATGAATGGGTGATAGATGAAATCAGGGGAGATTT
Source organism: Marmota marmota marmota (assembly GCF_001458135.2). Lineage (NCBI taxonomy): Eukaryota > Metazoa > Chordata > Mammalia > Rodentia > Sciuridae > Marmota > Marmota marmota. The sequence continues at coordinate 17,727,979 of NW_026000026.1, read as the reverse complement.
AAATTTTTGTTTGTTTGTTTTCCAGCATCTTTGCTTTCATTTATTAGAACTATTTGCTATACATACTTGCTGAATGTATGCAGTAACCAAGTCTTAACTTTAATTCAGTTTTATCTCTAGTAACTGTCAGAATGCTGTACAAATATTAAGTTTTCAATAAATACTTATTAGAAGTTTTCAATAAATACTTATTATTGATTCTTGAACTCTAGATGCCAGCATTATAATGTATAAACTTCAACCAAAGCACACTGATATTTAATCCACAAAGCAATTTTGGGAGATGAAATATCTCTTGCTAAACTTTTCTCATTCACCCAAATATTCCTTTTTTTAGCTGGGTCCTCCTCAATTTTTTAAATTTTTTTTTCTAATTTGTTATATATGATAGTAGAATGCATTATAATTCATATTACATATATAGAGCACAATTTTTCATATCGCTTCTTGTATCAAAGTTTATTCACACCATTCATGTCTTCTTCATACAAGTACTTAGGGTAGTGATGTCCACCTCATTTCACCATCTCTTTTTAACCCCCTTCCCCCCACT
>NW_026000026.1:17628303-17726581 GCF_001458135.2 Marmota marmota marmota | reverse complement strand
CACTCCCTCCCCTTTGCCCTATCTACAGTTTGTCTAATCTTCCCATGATCCCCCTCCTATAAAAATTCTTATAATGAAACAACATACCAGAACCTCTGGGACACTGTGAAGGCACCTCTAAGAGGAAAGTTTACATCTGTGAGCTTCTACATAAGAAAATAAGATTCCAAATAAAGAATACAATGATACATTTCAAGGCCCTTAAAAAAACAAGAACCAATTTCAAAAACAGAAGGAGGAAATAATTAAGACCAAAGTCAGAATCAGTGAAATAAAAAATAATATAAAGGATCAATGAAAAAAGAGTTGATTCTTTGAAAAGACAAACAAGATTGATAAGCCCCCAAATTAATAAAATTAGAGATGAAAAAAAAAAAGAAATCACCACAGATGTCACAGAAAAATCAAGAGGATCACTAGGGACTATTTTGAAAACATACTCCAATAAATTGGAAAATCTAGACTAACTGGATATATTTCTAGACATATACACCATAACAAAATTTAATCAAGATGACATATAAAACCTAAACAGATGGATAACTGGCAATGAGATAGAAGCAGTAATAAGAATCCTTCCAACAGGAGTGGACTCAGTGGTCTGAGATGTCTCCAAGCTGCCAGGAGACAACATAATGAATGGCCTCAGTGACTTCCTATAGTGGGAATAGGCAGCAAGAGTTGGGCCCAGGAGGCCCAGGAAGGGCCGGTGGCTGAAGCTACTCAACCAATGGCCCGGGTGTGGAGCCCTGCTCACAGGCCCATCCCCAGACTCATCCTGGGCTTGATACAGTGCCAAACCTTCAAAGGCAGTTTGGTCTTTTAGGAAATAATCAGCGGTGATCTTCTACCAATATCTGGACAGTTCCCCCATGGTCCCAGTCATATTACACCCAAGATATTGAGGAACACCATGGGCTGTTTGTGGAAGGCTGCAAGGTGAGGGAAGCAGTCTTTGATGAGAATTTCCCTCATTGGGACTCTGATGTTGTAGCTTTTACTCTAGCCTTGAATGCCTCTGAAGCTGTCAGTCCTCTGGCCAACTGAATCAACTGTGATAAGATGACTGGTAAGGTGACTCTCTGCATCAAAGGCTAAGATAGAAGCCTGTGCCCTGTGTAGTTAGTCATTAGGAAGGAATGTAAACCAGAAGAGAATATAACCAGAATACAACCATGCACATGGAATGAGGAAGCACACTGAGAAAAAGAAATAGAACAGCCCTTGAGACTGTTGGAACTTGCTTCCAAAGAAGTCCTGGGATGTTTCTGACTTATCACTTTGCAACTACTGAGTGATCCTTTTTTGCATTTGTGAAAACTCAGATTTTCCATCTTAAAGGATAGTTTTGCAAACAAAGTCTATGAAAAAGTGCCAATTATAGAACCCAAAGAAATTAACCAAGATGACAAAAGAAATTAAATAGATATAGTTAGGAATCTTTATTCATTAGGATTGGAAAGCTATTGAAAGAACTTGGAAATTTCAGAATTTGTGGTCATCTCATTATCAGCCTACAGATAGATCTTAGTGTAAGATTGATTTTTTATGTATTGTGAATTACTTTAGATGAATAGTAAATAATCAAATATGAAATAAACACGTGTTTATTATGAGATGCATATATTTGAAAAACCATGCAAAATTGGGGTTGGTGTGGGAATAGATTTTTTACATTAATGTTTAAACAAGATATGGTGTGAGAAGTTAACCTGCTTATCCTCTGTCTGCCAGATTGAAAATTATTCCTAACAGGTATCATTGTTCGTGGTTTGGGATTTTTGGTTTGCTTTTTTTGTTTTGTTTTTTGGGGGTTGTCCTTTAAAAAAAAAAAAACTATATGCCTTCAACAGTTTCCTAACACATATGCAAATTGATATTATAGATATTCTGCTTTTTTCCCCTTTTAAAATCAAGGTGTAATATGACAAGGCAGCATAATATATGCCTCTATCAACATCTTGGGTTTTTTTTTTTTTTAACACTTTTTTGGGAGATATGTTAGTTTTTCCTTTTTTTTTTTTTTTTTAACAATATAAGGCTGTATCTTGATATAATGAACTTGTCATCTTTTGGACATCTTGATTGTTTCCAAAATGTTTTATTATTTTCTGTGATTTTGTACATGTTTATTCATTTCCCACAGAGTGGAATCTCTTGATTAAGGGGGGTGGGGGTTACCAGGGATTGAACTCAAGGGCACTCAACCACTGACCCACATCCCGAGCCCTATTTTGCATTTTATTTAAAGAAAGGGTCTCACTGAGTTGCTTAGTGCCTCACTGTTGCTGAGGCTGGCTTTGAACTCTTGATCCTCCTGCCACAGGAGGATCCTCCTGAGCCACTGGGATTACAGGTGTGCACACCCCCAACCCCCAATGCATTGGTATTTTTAATAGGTATCATCAGAGTGCCCTCCTTGGGATTCTACCAGTTTATCTCCCTTCAGCCAGTAATTTCTGTGCCTATTTCTCCACAGCCCGGCCATTCAGATCTGATTTTGAGAGAATCTGACAGTGAAAACTAATTTCTGTCATTTTAATTTGCATTTCTCTGTGAAGGCAGAAATATGTTTTCAGTATGTAAGAGCCATTTGTTTTGTATCTCTGTGAACTGCCAGTCCATATCCTTTACTCATTTCTTTTTGTACATCAATCACTAAAGAAGTTAGCCCTTTGTGGTAAGAGATGGAATATATTTTTTCAATTTTGACTGCTTTGGATCCTTTTGCTGTACAGAAAAGTGTTTTAATATAGCTGGATATATTCAACTTTTCTTCTTTTGGGGCTTCTAGAGTTTGAGTCATACTTAGAAAGGCTTTGTCACTCCAAGATCATGAAGGAATACTTTGGTTTTATTTAATTTTTTTTAGTTGTTAATAGACCTTTATTTATTTATATGTGGTGCTGAGAATCAAACCCAGTGCTTCACACATGCCAGGCAAGTGTGCTACCACTGAGCCCCAGCCCCAGCCTGGAATACTTAACAATTAAAATTGTTATTTTTTTGGAATACCTTAGGTTCTGGGAGTGCTATTGTACCTTCATTGCACTTCTTTTCCAAGGTTTTTCTGGCTATTCAGTTTCTTTCCTACTGTGGAACTTCAGGATCAATTTGACTCCTTCCAATTTTTACAAAAGCTGTTGCTGTTTTTATTTGGGTTGCAGTAAATGTACATGATTTAAAGTGAAAATAGATGTCTTCCTCTCCAGTAATGTGGTAAGTCTCCATTTATTTGTATGCTTTTCATGTCCCCAGATGTGTTTTTTTTTAATGTTTATTTTTTAGTTTTAGATGGACACAATATCTTTATTTTATTTTTATGTGGTGCTGAGGATTGAACCCAGTACCTCTTGCATGCCAGGCGAGTGCGCTACCACTTGAGCCACATCCCGAGCCCCCCCAGACGTATTTTAAAGTTTCCTTCATACAGGTCTTGCATATTTTTTTTTTTTTTGTTACAACTGTCTCAAGTTTGGTTTGTTTGGGGCTATTGTGAATGAAGCTGTGCTGTTTGTAAATTGAATGCTACTGATTTTTTTCTTCATTCAGTTTTTGGTGCTCTATTAAATTTTCTGTATTCTCTTTCTAAAAAGGCTTCCAACAAAGAAAAGCTCAGGACCAGATACATTCTCAGCTGAATTCTGCCAGACCTTTAAAGAAGAACTAATGCAATACTCCTCAAATTATTCCATGAAATAGAAAGGGATAGAAAACTTCCAAATCCATTTCATGAAGCCAGTATCACAAACCAAAACCAGAAAAGAACAAGTCAAGCAAAGAAAACTAAAGAACAACATCCTTGATGAACTCAGATGCAAAAATTCCTAATAAAAATAATAGCGAGTCATATTCTTTTTTTTTATATTTTTGTTAGTTATTGATGGATCTCTATTTATTTATTTGTTTGTATGTGGTGCTGAGAATCGAACCCAGGGCCTCACACATGCTAGGCAAGCGCTCTACCACTGAGCCACAGCCCCAGCCCCAGCAAGTCATATTCAACAACAAATTAAGAATATTGAACACCATTGACCAAGTTGGTTTTATTCCAGTGATGCAAGGATTGTTTAACATAATGCAAATCAATACATGTAATTCATCACAGAAATAAAATTAAGGACAAAAATCATTTAATCATCTCAATAGATGCAGAGAAAGCCTTTGGCAAAATTTAGTATCCATTCATGATAAAAACACTGAAGAAATTAGGGATTTATCATCATAAAGGTTATACCACATATAAATTAGGAATTTATCATCATAAAGTTTATATACCACAAACCCAAAGCCAATATCATAGTGAATGGGGAAAAACTGAATGTCTTTCCTTCAAAATCCCAAACAAGACAAGGATGTCCACTCTCACTACTCCTATTCAATATAGTGCAAGGAATTCTAACTAGAGCAATTAAGGAAAAGAAGAAAATAAAAGAATCCCTGAACCCCCCCCCAACCCAACAAAAAAGCCTCAAAAGAAAAAAAAATTTAAAGGAAAGGAAGAAGTCAAATTATCACTGTCTGCAGATAATACGATTCTTTATTTAGAATATTCAATAAAAACTTCATCAGAAGACTGCTAAAGCTAATAAATAAATCAAGATAGTAGCAGGGTACAAACTGCACCACCACCCCCACCCCCCCCCCACAGGAATAAAGCTAACCAGGAGGTGAAAAGAACTCTACAATGAAAACTATAGAACACTGAAGAAATAAACTGAAGACAAAAATATAGAAAGATCTCTCATGTTCATGGATAGGCAGAATCCATATTTTTTAAATGACCCTACTACCAAAAGCAATATACAGATTCAATGCAATCCCTATCAAAATACCAATGATATTCTTCACAGTCCCACAATTCCTTTGGAAGAATAAAAGATCCAGAATAGCTAAAGCAATACTAAGCTTAAAAAAAAAAAAAACAGTGGTAGAGGCATCATGATACCTGACTTCAAATTATACTAATGAGCTAGAGCCACAAAAACTGCATGGTACTGGCATAAAATCAGACACATAGACCAGAGGTACAGAATAGAAGACAGAAAAACCCACACATCTCCAGTCATCTGGATCCTTGTCAAAGGTGCCCAAAGCACATGTGGGAGAAAAGACAGCCTCTTTAACAAATGGTGCTAGAAAAACTGGGTATCCCTATGTAGAAGAAAGAGAGTAGATCCTTATAGCTTACCCTGCACAGAACACAACTGAAAATGGACCACAGACCTAGGAATTAGTCCAGAAACTACGCAACTCCTAGAAGAAAGTGTAGGGTCAACACTCCAACATGTAGGCACAGGCAATGATTTTCTCAATAGGATCCCCAAAGCTCAGGAAATAATGCCGAGAGTTAATAAATGAAATGGCATCAAATTAAAAAGCTTCTGCACAGGAAAGGAAACAAGTAGGAATATGGAGAACCTACAGAATGGAGAAAATCTTTCCTAGCTACTCTTCTGACAGAAGATTAACATCTAGAATATATAAAGAACTCAAAAAACTTAACACTAAAAGAAAAATAAATGCAATTAATAAATGGGCAAATGAACTAAGCAGATACCTCTCAAAAGAATAAATACAAATGGACAACAAATATATGAAAAATGTTCAACATCGCTAACAATTAAGAAATGCAAATCAAAACTAAATACAGTGAGATTTCATCTCACTTCAGTTAGAAAGGCAGCCATCAAGAATACAAAAAATAGGGGCCAGGGTTGTGGCTCACTGGGAGAGTGCTTGTCTAGCATGCATGAGGAACTGGGTTTGATTCCCCACACCACATAAAAATAAACAAATATAATAAAGGTATAAGAAAATGTGTCTCATGGTTATTTAAAAAAAGAATACAAAAAAATAATAAATTCTGGAGAGGATATGGAGAAAAAGGATCATTTTTACACTGTTGATGGGATTGTAAATTAGTACAACCTCTATGGAAATCAGTATAAAGGTTCTCCAAAAGAGTAGGCATGGAACCACCTCAGTATTTATCCTAAAGAATTAAAGTTAGCATATCTCAGCAGCACATGCAAATCCATGTTTACTGCTGTATAATTCACAACAGGAAAACTATAGAACCAGCCTAAGGTATCTGTCAATGAATAAGTGAAAAGAGAATGTAGTGTGTGTGTGTGTGTGTGTGTGTGTATATATATACACACACACACATACACACACAATGGAGTTTTATTAAGTCATAAAGAACAATGAAATTATGTTATCTGCAGTACAATGGATGAAATTTGAGGACATTATATTAAGCAAAATAAGCCAAATTCAGAAAGTCAAGGGTCATACATTTTCTCTCCCATGTGGAACCTGGAGAGGAAAATGGAAAAGAAAGCAAGGTGGCAGGGGGATCTCATGACAACTGAAGGGAAAGGGACCAGAGGTAAAGAGAAGAGGAGGACAGAAGGGGAAATGCTGGAGAATGTTCTTGGCCAAATTATATTGTTATATTGTGTTCATGTATAAACATGTAACAACAAATCCCACCATTATGTACAACTATAATGCACCAATTTAAAAAATAAAATGGGCGTGGGATGTAGCTCAGTGGTGGTAGAGCGTCCTAGGTTCAATCCCCAGTACTGCAAAATGATGATGATGAGTTGATGATGGTGGTAGTAATGACGACATTGATGATAGAATAAATGTATAACTCAGATAAAAAATCTTAATTAAAACCCAGTTCTTGGGATGGGGATGTGGCTCAAGAGGTAGCGCGCTCGCCTGGCATGCACAGGGCGCTGGGTTTGATCCTCAACACCACATAAAAATCAAATAAAGATATTGTGTCCACCTAAAACTAAAAAAAAAAAACCAAACAAAAAAACAAGTTCCATTGATTTTTTTTCTATTCTCTAGTTTGTTTATTTCTGTTCTGATTTTTATTATTTTCCTTTCTTCTGTTAACTTTAGGTTTAGTTTGTTGTTCTTTTTTTTTAAGTTCCTTAAAGTGTAAAGTTAGGTTTTGATTTTGCAATCTTAATTTTTTTTTAATGTAGGCATTTATAGCTATGAAGTTTCCCTCTTAGTACTGGTTTTTCTGCATCCTATAAATTTGTGGTTTTGTCTTCATTTGTCTCAAGATGTTTTCTAATTTATTCTTTAACTCATTGGTTGTTTAAAAGTGTGTTAATTTTTGCATATTTGTGAATTTTCCAGTTTTCCTTTTGCTATATTTTTAGTTACAATACTGTGGTCAGCAAAGATACTTGGTATGTTTTCAGTATTTTTAAATCTGTTATGAGTTGTTTTATGTGCTAGCATGTGATCTATCCTGAACAATGCTCATGTGGACTTAGAAGAATATGTATTCTGCTACTGTCTGCTATACAGAGTGTTCTGTACATGTCCAAGGGTCCAGTCAATCTACTGTGTTAGTTATTCAAGTCTAATATCTTGTTCTTGAGTTGATTCCGCAAATAAAGAAAATGTCCTTTTATCAAAGTTTTCTACCAGAAACCACAGCAAACATTAGATCTAATAATAAACATTTGAGTAAAAAGACAGAAATTCTACTATCACTAGTCAACACCGTAGTGAGAATTACTATACAGTGAAATAGTTGATTAAAAAAAGAAACATGAGAAATCTTCATTAAAATGTAATGGGACTGGGCTGGGGGCTGTAGCTCAGTGGCAGAGCACTTGCCTTCCACATGTGAGGTACTGGGTTTGATTCTCAGCACCACATAAAAATAAACAAAATAACGGTATGCTGTCCATCTACAACTACAGATTTTTTTTTTTTTTAATGGGACAGAGCTGGGAATATAGCTCAGTTGGTAGAGTGCTTGCTTTGCATGGACAAGGCCCTAGGTTCAAAATAATCATCATCATCATCATCATCATCATAATGGCTGGGGTGATAGCTCTGTTGGTAGAGTGTTTGCCTTGCATGTGTGAGGCACTGGGTTCGGATTCTCAGCACCACATAAAAACAAATAAATAAAATAAAGATATTAAAAATGCTTAGTTAAAAAATAAGAAAAATGGGAGCTCATAACCCACTTGAATCAAATGTATGAAATATGATATGTCAAGAGCTTTGTAATGTTTTGAACAACCAATAAAAAAATAAATAAAGTAACAACAACAACAACAACAAAGAAGACGACAGCTAGGCACAGTGGCACACACACTGTCATCCCCAGTACTTGGGAGACTGAGGCAGGAGGATCATAAATTTGAGGTCAGCTTGGATAACTTAATGAGACCCTGTTTCAAATAAAAAATAGAAAAGACTGAGGTGTGTCTTAGTGGTAGAGTGTTTTCCTAGCATATGTGAGAATCTGGTGTAGCTCAATAGTAGAGGGGAGGGGAGAGGGAGGGATTGAGGTTGACACCATTGTTTGCAGATGAGGGGACTGTCTAAGAAGAAAATGCCCTAAAAAACTAATAAGAAAACTGAGTAAGATGATCAGATAAAACAAACTTACCCAATGATCAGTATACCCTGCAAACTGGGTGATCAGCAGTGGAATGATATGAGTACCTGTTCCTGCAGCGTTGAGCAGTTTAGTGTAACAGGAACAGTGTTTGTATGAGAAGGGGTCCTGAGACCTACCACAGACGCCAAAGCTTTGTCAAACTGGAACCCTGCTTGGCAACCTCATCTTGTTGAAGTACTGTCTGCAACAATTAACCATAAATTCCATGAGCTTACCTATACTAGGGAAGTGGGTGGAATTTGGACACTCATAGTTCTCAAATATTAATTCCAAAACTAAACGAATTTGACCATTCCATGGTCAAAGACCTTTGGCACCCTGAAATTCATAAAGGCACAATCTAACGCAGAATTCTCAGGAAATGTGCAGTTTTTACATTCTAAAAAAATAGCTATAGGGGCTGGGGTTGTGGCTCAGTGGTAGAGCACTTGCCTGGCATGTGTGAAGCCCTGGGTTTGATTCTCAGCACCATGTATAAATAAAAATAAAGGTCCATAGATAACTAAGAAAAATATTTTTTAAAAATTGCTATAGTTACAATCATTCTAAACACTTCATATCTGTGAAATTACATTATTTAATTGAAAAAAAAAAAAGCATAAACTCCCATGCACTGGAAATGTCAAAATGTCATATTAAGGCCAGGTGTGGGGAAAAAAAATAAATCAACAGATTCTCCCCTGAAATCATGTCAGCTGCTCTAGAATTCAGCCTAGGCTACAAGTTATAAAATGAACAAGAACCTCTGAAAATGGCTGTTTGGCATGAGTCAAGGGATCCCAATGGTGGCAATGGCTGCTATAAACTCCCAACAAAATCAGCAAGTTCCATCTCAAAAGTCTTCTGAGGCAGAAGATAACATTACACACAAGAGTGAATCAATTTTCACTGATGGTGCTATATATACACTAGAAAGTCCAGTTCAATTGTTCATGAACTTTCAAATAATAATCCTTCATTGTCCACTGAATTGCCTGCCTTCAGAACTGAAGAATATCAGCTATGGGTATTTGTGTGAGCTGTAAACATCAGAGAACTTTCTCTAAATAACTGTTCCTTGTGCTTTCTTCTGTAGACGTTGGTTTCAAGCACACAACCTTTCTTAGAGAGGTAAGAGGGCTTGCTCATGCCACAATGCTTCCTTCACAATCAAACAATAGTGGAAATTAAGTCTTCAAAAATACAGCATTTGGGGCTGGGGTTGTAGCGCAGCAGTAGCTTGCCTTGCTTATTTGAGGCACTGGGTTCGATCCTTAGCACCACATAAAAATAAATAAAGGCATTGTGTCCATGTACAACTAAAAATTATTTTTAAATACTACATTTATTCTTTCTCTATGGTACTTAACATATTCATTTTAACTTTAAAATAAATTCAATGTATCTATTCAAAGATCTAAGATGAACAGAGTAATATTCAAAGAGAAGTTATCTGCTTTTATAAGAAAACATTCCAATTTTATACAAAGCACATTGAAAAATGAAATTAATATTTTTCTTAGAAAAACAACTACTATTTAAGAAAAGGAAGAAATGACGAACCATCTCAATTGCAGTGATGTGAACTTTGTACTTCTTTAAAAATAGCGATATTAATAAAGTCAAAACCCTCACAAACAAAAATCTACCACTACCACCAGTGACAACAGATAATGAATTTATTAATTTAGCCCTGGATACTCCAATGACAAAGATATGATAAAAGGGTGGCTGACTGAAATTGAGCCAATAATCAAATTCAAATGGACTTTAAAACAATGGAAGCTTAAGAATTTCTAATGTGCTTAATCACAGTTCTTTCAACTGGAAAAGAAAAGGCTGGAGATTCTGCTGACATCTGAGATGATAAGAGAAAAATTTTCATTACTTCTATATATCAAAGATCAGACATTACTGAAATGGAACTAATAATGAACAACTTAAGCTTGTGTTTTGAACAATGTTCAATAAATGCTACTGCAGAGATCCCTTAAGCATGTAATCGTTCTTGTCATTATTACCATGAAATTTTACAACTGCATATTTTAATTCCTGTGATAGTTATATCTGAAGTTTAGAAAAAAAAATAAATTTGTTTTAGTGACCTTGTTCAAAGATGATGAGACCAGAACGTGAAAACAAAAGGGTAAAGTTCAAGAATCTCTGGAATGACTACATATTCATATTTCATGGACCAGCCATGAAAACTCACTGATTTTTATGTATCTTTAGTTCCAGTGTATTTGATTCTACTTTTATTAACTTAGTAAACTGGGTGCCCATATGTTGGTAAATAATAACTTGAGAGAATCTTTGCCTCATTGACATCCTAGAAGTTCTAGAAAGCAGCTTCCTTCCTCTCTTCCTTTATCAGCAGCTTAAGCTTACCCAGCACTAACTCTGACCACAATTCCAAGGCTCCACATCAGATTTTTACCCATGCATTGGTCTTTCAGTTAATAATATTGGGAAACAGGACAAGATTTCTCATATCAGTATGAAAACAGAAGTCAATAACTCAACAAAGGTCACTGTTAAATTATCATTAGCACATTTGGTTGACCAACAGAATTTTAAAATGTCTGAAATTGAGATCAAGTTGATTTTGTTAAATTTCGTAGATTAAAAATGGCAAACAAGAAATATAACAAGGGTACAAAATCCTGCTCAGGATGTTAGAGTAAGTACTCTGTTCAATATAAATAAAAACTTCATTTGCAAACATGAGTCATGCCTTATTCAATTCTAACAAACCCAAAGCAAAAAGCCATTTTTCAGACAACCAGGGAAACATGAACACATTCTAATATTTTAGTTTATTTCTCCTGTGTTTAGGAAAACACTCAGGACACTTCGTGGTTTAGAGAACAGCAGTATCTATCACCTGATTCTGAGTGGAGCTCATCTGGGAGAGTCTTCTGCTCTTTGTGGTACCTGATGGTGCTGGAGCATCTAAGATGGTTTCACTCACACATCTGAGTCCTGGGCCAGGACAGTTAGAACAGCTGGGGTCTGTTCAGCATTCACTCTCTTTACAAGGCACCTTGGGTTTTCCCACAGCATGGTGGTTAAGAATAAACCAACTTCTTATGGGATGTTTAAGTTCCAAGAGAGGAAGCAGAAACTACAAGTCATCTTAAAATCTAGGCCAGGAATCTGCAGTGTCACTTTTGACTTTTTTGTCAACTGGTCAAAATAAGCTACAAAGTCTGTTCTGAATAAAGGAGAGGGAAAACAGACTCTTCATGGAACGAGCGCAATACCCACACAAAGGAGGAACAGAATTAATGGTGGTCATTTTTTGGAGCCCATTTGCTACAAACCAGGTATTACATGACATTAAAGTATTACTGTTAATATTACTATGTATGATAATGGTGTTTCAGTTATGTCACAAAAGTCCTAATTGATTGGTGAAACACACTGAAATATTTATGGGTAACATAATTTGTCATATGTGATTTTCCTCGGAAAACAAAAAGCAACCCATGGGAAAAAAAGGGGGGAGGGCGGGGTTGATTGGGAATAGATAAAATAAATTTGACCTTAAATTGACGATTATTCAAGTTGGAGCAAGAAACGTATGGTTCATTCTCTCTAAGTCTATGTATAGTTCACATTTTCATAATAAAAAAAGAAAATCTCAGGCTTATGTAAAAATGAAAGCTTGCATCATAAATGAAGCTTAAATTTATATTTCTAAAACATGTTATTTTAAATGTTTCTCTTTCCTTCCTTGGAAAGCACTTCGATCAGAACAATCAGATTCAGCCACCTCAGGTTGCCCAAACCAACCCTAAATAAGTTGGTTGGCTTTCTGAGATGTTTCCATGACCAATCAGAAAACTAAATTCACTTCAATTCCATTCCTCAAAGTTTATCAAAGCCTGCAAAGTACTTTCACAGCACTCTCATCCATTTCCATAGCCTCCCAGGTTGGTTCTTATTGCTCCTTCCCCCATTTAGCTTTCAGGGGCCATTGAACAAGAAAGGGGAAGTGATATGAACAGGCCACACAGCAGATCCATGATACAGCCAGATATTCTGACTCTAAATCCTATGTTTTCTTTTAGACTGCATTCACCCTGAATATCTACTGAACAATAAATCCTCTCCCTTTATTTTTACATGTCTTTCTTACAGAGGGCTTGAAGATTTTACAAGACGAATTATTGCAGGGTTGTTTTTTCCTTTTTTCTTTATCTTCTTTTAATTAAAAAGCATGTCAGGGCTATTATAATCCTTAATATTTTTAGTATTTTACACTGTCAGAAGAGGGGTTATATTATTTACTCTTTTGTCTGAATAGAGAATCTGCTACAGTGAAGCTGAGTGATTAGACCAAGGTTAATCAGTAGGAGTCTACAATAAAAAGAACATAGGAAACCGTCCCTCTTCAGGAATGTGTGTGGGCAGGACTTGGCAGTGTAGTGGTTCTGCTGGTTAGACAGTCAGATTTCTGCTGAAAACAAAGGAAGAAGCTACCAAGAATTCATGTCTTTTTCCAGTCCCAAATCCTCAGTGTTAAAAGAATTTCAGGTCCAGAGCTGGTCTAATTTTGCTCTACGGATAGTTAAGGGTCATAATACTTTTTACACTTAATAATCACCATTCAGCTTGAGGGCTCAGGGCTAGAGCTCTGCCTTGTCACATCACCAACAAAAATAGCCTGCTCTTGTCAATGATAATAGTTCACTAAAGTGAACAATAATTTATTTTTTTCAAATCCAGAGGGTTGATTAAATAAAGAGGCCTCAGAATTAAGACTATATATTTCAACCACTAACCTCTGCATGAATTACTGTGAAAGAATCACTACCAGGCAGTTAGGACATCTCCAGAGACAATGAACATATTGAGTTTCAGTGTCTACTGACACTGAAAAGATGTTTGAAAAATGGTAACTGTCAATAAGTATACATGCAAAATTACCTTCCTATTGGTTGTATTTTCCAAATTTATGCCATCTCTGGATTCAAAGAGCTATTGTGGTTATTAAGCTATCCACCCGTACCTTGAAAAGTACTCTGGGGCTTGCTCCTTGTCAGGGCACCTTGGGTTTTCCTAACTACCTGAAGTTAACTGCACTGTATGAAATGTGAGCAAATGTATTATCTCGAGGGGAAACTTTCAGGAGGAAGTATGGACTCTGTCTCACTATTTCTTCTCCAGCCTGGCAACTGGCACTACTACTCCAGATGGTAGCTACTCTATTCACCTAAAGGGAAAACAAGGAGCTGGAGATAGCTCAGTGGCACAGCCCTTAAGTAGCACAAACAAGGCATGGGGTTTGAGATCTAGCACTGAAAAGAAAAAAAAAGGAGACTAATGATTAACCCATCAATATATATTCAAGGTGAGCAAGAAATAAGCTTTATTGTTTTAAGACACTGAGGATTTTGGAGTTACTGGTGACTGTAGCCTATCTTAACTGATATACAGTCTAAGGAAGCCAAACAAACATGCCAACAAGAATCAAACAATAAAGCTGGGCACAGTGGTATATGCCTGTAATCCCAGTGACTCAGAGGCTGAGGTAGGAAGACCACAAGTTTGAGGCCAGCCTCAGCAACTTGGTAAGGCCCTAAGCAACTCAGTGAGGCCCTCGCTCAAAAATAAAAAGGGTTGAGGATGTAACTCAGTGGTAGAGTGCCCCTGGGTTCAATCCCTAGTACATAAAAAAATCAAACAGTAAGCCACATGTTACAGCTGAATCATGCTCAGGTTCAGTAGGAGCATAGAAAAGGTCTTGCCATTATCCTTCAAGTCTTCTGGGAATCTTGGGTAAAATCTCACTAAGGTGACAACCTTTGAATTAGAATTTGAGGGGGTGAGTAGAAACTGCCAAGTAAGTAAGTTGGGAAAAGGGTGTTTTAGACAAAGGGATACTTTATGCCAAGCCAGAGGAAGAGGAAAATGTGTCTGAAGAGCTACAAGGTATATAAAATCTGAATGTGGTGCATTTATTGTGCAGCTAATGCAGATGAAGCTTCAACTGAGTTGCATCAGTTCCTTTCAAAGCCTGTACTAATTATCTATCTACCTAAACAGCCTATAGATTCTATCCTTATTGGGTCATAATTTTCTGCTCGTATTATGTATACTTATATCTTTTTCTTAGAAGGCTCCCTCTAAATTATCAAGTTCCAAAAAAGCTGAATCTGCTTTCAATGAGGTGGAGAGGGATGAAATGATTTTAGGTGTACTGAGAAAATATGTGACTTTCCACATGACACTTTTTTCAACATTTGAAAGAGTCTCTCTTCCCCCAAGCCAATTATCCTCAGCCCCTGCACTCTGGGATTGGGTAACTCTGTACCAGTTCCACTGCTCTCCTTGGAATATGCTTTCATTGTTTATCGTCCTCACCAGAGTGGCACTCGAACCTAAATCTCAATCTCCAGATGCAGTCTGAGTGTATTTATCACCTCATTTATGGAGTTTCTTGTATCTTCTTTGATTTTTCATAAACAATCATTTGCTACTCAAATGATGCCATATTATTTATGAGATTCCCCAGAAAAATATGGATCGGTGCTCACTGTCAGTACCATAATACACCTGTTTGTTTCAGCTTAGGTTTGGTAGAATTTGAGGAACAAGTGTAGTAAAGAAAAAGTGAGTTGATTCATTTTAACAAATGTTTACTAGTACCTAACTCTGTGCCAGGCAACACTCCAGGTGCTAAAATATAGGAAAGAAAAAAAAATTCTGTTTTTCCAGAGTTTCCATCCTACTTTGAAGGGAGAGAGACAATATACAAATCAGTAAATGAAATTGGGTATTAGACAATAGTAAGTGCAATGGAGAAAAACAAAGCAGAGAAGGATAGAAGGAGTTTGGTGGGTGGGGAAAGGGTGAGATTGCAATTTTAAATAATGTGATCAGGAGAGGCCTCACTTGAGAATGCAACACTAGAGCAGACACTTGGAAATGCAGAAGGGAGCCATGGAGATACACAAGGAAAGCACATTCCAGGCAGAGGCACCCGTGTCGTCGGTGCTAGGATCTTGAGATGGAAATGTGCCTAGCATGTTCAAAGAATAGTAAAGAGGGCTGTAAATAGTAAATAGGGCTGGGTGGCAGTAGTTGAGAAAGGACAGTGAGACATGGTCAAAGAGGTAGGGGTGGGAATCCACACAGGGCTACTATGATAGTTTAAGTTTTTCTGAGACAGGCAGTACACCAAGGGAGGACGTTGAGCAGAGGGTTAATATGATCCAACTCATGTCTTACAATGTGGGTCTGCTGGCTGTGTTGAGAACAGACTGTAGGAAAAGCCAGTGGAGACAAAAGGAAATCTATCAGGAGGTTGTGGCAGCAATCCAGGCAATAAAGACAGTTACTTGGAGCTGAATGCTAGAAATGGAGTAATACAAAGTGGCTGAACTCTGGAAACATTTTGAAAGTAAAGCAGATGAGACTTCCTAAAGGGCTGGATAGAGGATGTGGACACTGTATCCACAAGAATCTAGGATGACTCTCAGCATTTTTAACTTAAGCAACTGCAAGGATGGAGTTGCCATCAACCAAATCAGGTTTGAACCTAGTAAGCTTCATGCAAAAAGCAAAAGCAAAGCTGTACTGCTAAGAATGGAAAGTCCCTTTCTAGGGGAAAACTAGATTTAGCTGGTTTGGTCACAAGTGTTTCAGGGAATTAATGGGTCAGACTGCTAATGAGAAGGGAGGCTATGCAATGCCAGTGTTCCCAATGAAAAGACTCTGGCTTTTGCCAAAACCTGCTCAAACCCACAGAGAAACTATAGAAAGCAGAGTGGGAGAGAGAAGGATAAGGACAGAGGAGCTGGGAGCAAACCTAGGATAGAATAAGATGTAATGGGTCAGAAACTGTATCCTTGGAGGTATGAGATAGCTCCTTTCAAAGTTAAATGTGTTACTTTAAAATGCCCTTGCATCCTATATTTTATTCCAAGTACAAAAGTAAATTACTTTATTAAATTTAAAATTTAAAAATTTAAAAAGCAACATGAATGGTTTGTACTCAATGTGGTTTTTCCTCTGAAATTACATTTGTTTTGTTTTAATTGAATTCTTCCAGTGTAGGTCAGAGAGTTTATAGGCTAAATAGCTTGCAGGCTGGTGAGCTCTTAAGAATACCAAAAAAAAAAAAAAAAAAACCTCTCTGGCTGACCCTATTGGATATGATGTTCTTCCTCCTCCTCATTCCAGGCTTAGTCTACATTGATAAGTTCCTTCAAAGACCTCACTATAAAGTCCAGCAGGATTTTTTTTTTAAATATTTGTTAAGTTGTAGATGGACACAAAATATATTTATTTTTATGTGGTGCTGATGATCAAACCCAGTACCTCACACATTAGGAGACAAGCACTTTACCACTAAGCTACAGCCCCAGCCCCATCCAGCAAGATCTTAAACACAAGATGTCCAATTTCACCCATAGCAAGGAAGATAAGAATTAAAACTACTCTGAGTTGCTTTCTTTCACTTACTTGGGTAAAGCTTGAAGCATTTGATAATATGCTGAGTCAACAAGGGATTTGTAGAAACAGGTACTCCTACACACTGCTTGTAGGAATGAAAACTATTTAACAATATCTAACAAAATTGTAAATGTTCCTTGCCTTTGATTCAGTAATTCTGCATTTAAGAATGCAGCCTGCCAATATACGTACGTGTGTGTGTGTGTGTGTGTGTGTTTAAAGTAATATAATCTTATATTACTTCAAACACACACACACATTGCAATAGCAAAGGACTGGAAATTACCTAATTGGCCACCAACAAGAGATAGTCAACTAAATTATGTTATATCTATACAATGCAAAATATGTACTTGTAAAAAGAATGAGGTTAAACCATACTACTATGGTTTAACTGAGACATCTTGATATACACTTTTTAAAGCAAAAACGCAGAAAATAAAACATGTATTTGTGCAAGATATATTACAATACCTTTAGAAAAGTATACAAGAAAACACTAGTAATGGTGTTTTCTCTTGGGAAGGAGGAAAAAGAAAATGGAATCTGGGGAAGCTTTCTCCTGTGGGCCTTTCTAAATTCTAAACAATATAAATGTGCTATGTATTCAAAACAAAAAAAAAATTAAAATTTGAGTAAATACATAAATGGGAAATGTTAACACATTTCCCAAAGTGTGTGAGTTGTCTGTTACAAACAGCAACAAGAAAGTGGGGCAGAGATCCTTACAGAATACTGGGTATTGGGGGTCGAAAACCAAATAGAGCTCCTTTACATTTTAAATTCTAAGAGCTACAGATGAGCTTTTGGTTTAACTCCTGTAATGCTGCAAATGGGCTTTACCTCCAACTAAACATAATAGCTAAAAGGAAATATATTCCATTTGCCTCCAGCTTAAAGCCATGGTTCCAAAATAACTTGGAAACTTCCAATATGAAGGAATGGGACATTATATACATTCCAAACTGTTTCCCAATTAAAACATCCTTTACAAACTTGTTATCCAGTCTCTAAGTATCTATCACACCAAGATCTGGGAGCTAATTTTTACTATAATAGTTTATTACAAAATTATTTTTCTTAGTTGATCCTGGTTCCCAGGTTTTAGATCTGCTTTTTGGGCACAAGACAGTTCAACTCTTTGTATTATATAGTGAGTCAACCCTCTTTTCTACATATGGGTTTGAAGCCCAGTTGATCACCATCATTTCAACCTTTAATAGTCGCTTCTACAGTGTAAGCATCCTAAATTAATTCCATATTTTCCCTAATGACCAGTTCTTCAAACTTTCTAATTTGTCCCTGTCCCTCTCAAAATGTGGAACCAGTGTTTGCTTTTGCTTTTTCATGGTACTGGGGATAAAACCCAGAGGTGCTCTATGACTAAGCTACACCCTGAAACCTGTTTTTTTCTTATTTTGAGATAGCCCAGGCTGACCTTGAACTTTTGATCCTCCTGCCTTAGCCTCCAAATTGCTGGGATTACAGGTTGACGTTACCCAGAAGCTGTGTTTTGTTATTCTACTACTACCATTATTATTACTAGCAGAATAGATCTAGGTGCAAAATCCATTTCCTTCTTCCTTTTGCAGAGAAAGAATTTAGGTGAGACAGCAAGACAAGGGAACACTACTGAATTTGGGCAGGACTGGTATTCTTGCACCTCAAAACCATTTGGGAATACATTTTCACACACACACATTTATAATTCTGATACAGAACTTCTGCACTTTCTTCACCTTAGCCTTTGCTTTCTACCTTCTCATCTCAATAAAGAATGTGAGCACTTCCCTGAATACCCTACCTAAATGTCTAAGTAGGTCCCCCAACTCCATGCTGAACTGTTCTTGATAACAACATCATAATTGTTTCTTTAATAAAAGTTTATTAAAATTTGTCATTAGATCTTTATTCATTTCTTTTCCTGCTCACTGTCTCTCACCTTGGCAAAGCCCTAAGTTTTATAAGGTCAAGGCCTATATCTATTGGATCCTCAGCATCTAGCACATAATGATGAATGGATGAATAAGTGGGATCTGAGAATGGAGTTAAAAAACTCTAACATCAGAGCTGGTCTGTGTCCCAGTCCCCTGCCATTATGAATTGTGTATTCCTAGGCAAATGACTTAATTCCTTATAATCTGTTTCCTCATTGGTGAAATGAGGAGATAATAATACCTATTCTCACAGAACTAATATATTCACTGAATTGATAAAAAGTATTCAAAAGGCTTTATAATGCTATCTAGCACATAGTAAATACTCAATAAACCATAATTTCTGTAGCTACTACAGCTGTTCTAATTTTCACTACCTCTCACTCAGAGGCTGGTGCTGGAGGATGGCAATTAATTGTGTTAGCTGAAAGTATACCAGCGGTTTCATCTGGCCCATTTCCCCACTTCCTTTTAAAAACTGGTAAAAATCCTAACATGAAACTTACCATCTTAGCCATTTTTAAGTATATGGCTTAGTAGTGTTAATAACATTTATACTGTTGGTTAAGAGACCTCTGGAAATTTTTCATCTTGCAAAACTGAAACTATCCACTGAAAAACTACTCCCTCCTCCCTCCCTGCTCCCACCTGTAGCCAGTAGCAGCCACCATTCTACTTTCTAAGAGTCTGGCTACTTAGGACACCTCATACATGTGAAACCATATTCAAGATGTATCCCAACCCAGAAGAGAATGAGATGGAAGCTGTGTTTCATTATCCTGCTATCACCACTAGTACTACCAGAACTCTAACTAGGCACAAAGCACTTGTCTTTTTGGAGTCTGGTTTATTTCACTTAGCATCACCCCTCAAGGCTCATCTGTTCCAGCATGTGTCAGAATTTTATTCCTTTTTTGTGAGGATCCACTCCAAATGCACACACCTTTAATTCCTGATGCACCACGAGGATCTAAACAGTCACTGTAGTCTGGCGTGGTAGTGCCATGACTCGTGACTCTGGCTTTTCCCTCACTAGGATAACAAGGCATGACCCTAGGGACAGATGATACCCAGAGGGGGTAAGCTACACTTACCTGTTCTTTTATAATCCTACCCCTTGCCTCATTCAAATGGCTTCTCCTCAGTAAAAGGGTTCAGCAGTGTTCCTCTCTTTTTCCATGGACCCCAAGGGTATTTCTCTGTATCTGAGTGATTATTTCATGCCAGCCCAGTTCACCTGAAGTGACCTTAAGTGTTTAGCCATGGAACTTGACCCTTTTTAAGGCTGAATAATATACTGTTGCATGTATATGTCACATTTTCTTTATCCATTCATCTGTCAATAGACATTTAGGCTGCAGTAAACCTGGGAGTTCAAATATTTCTTCAAGACCTTGCTGTCAGTTCTTTGGGCTACACATGTCTTTTCTTCCTCAGACTCTCCACAGTCCTTCAATGACGGCAGAGCAACACAGCTGTAGGAATCTTCAGTTTGCCTTTACATTTTCGCTCTGGTCACTAAATTATCTCCCTCTCAAGCTTCTTCTTAGTCCCTTCTGATGCCCTCTGGGTTCCACCAAACAGGTCAAATTTCAAATTTATTTCACTTGTCAAGAAGGGAAGGAAATATTAAACCTTTCCTTGTCTCTCTGTTGGAAAAGCTAAAGGTCCCTCATTCAGAGGAGGGTGTTGCCACAGACCTGAGCAAAGCAGAGCAGCAGGAGCCCAAGGGCCTGGCACCTGGAGCAGAGAATGGCTGTGGCTCTGCCTCAGTTGGCCCAGGGCAGTTAATAAAGTTCACTTTATGGTAATATTTTTAAATGCTGTTACCTGTTTTCTATGGATAGGTGAGATTAAGTACCATTGATCTGGCTGATCAGTCTTATGACTTAAGAGCCAGGCTATTTCTACACAAATCTACTTCTAATCTTATAATGCTACGAATCTACTAATTGGAAAAACTGGACGTGATCAACAAAGTTTCATATTTTCCAAGACCTCTTCAGGATCACATTCAATTTCACATGGCTAGGTGAGGGGGCACGCAGACCAAAGTGTTGACAGTTGAAAGTACTTAGGGAGGTTGTTGGGGGTGTTTGCACTCACGTGTCCCAGGGGAAGTAGGGGAAATGGGCCTCAGCATCTGAATCTCTTCTAGACTATATAGTAATAAAGTCAATCACAATAAGATTGTGATGGTACAAACATAAAATTCCAACTATTCACAACCATCTTCAAATCAGGAATGAAGTACACATACCTCTCTATTCCCATCTCAACTCTCTTCCTACAGAACAGGGTGCACATATATGTTCACATGTACACGAACACACACAAACTTACCAGTGAGACACTCATAAGAGTATTAGGAGTGAGTTAACTTCCACAAATTTCCTTTCTGTGAGATTTCAGGAGCCTAATTCAAAAGTTTCGAAGAATGTCTCTTGATGCCATATTTTGAAAACTAATGTGACCTTCCTGCCATCATAAATTTGGTAGAAGTTGTTTAAAAAAAAAAAAAGGATTGCTTTAATATTATATGTTGGTTTATTGTTGTTTCTATGATAACCTTGGACAATAAAATTTCATTTGACTTTACTTAAAATACTACTTATAGCTCTCATTAAAAAATAGAAAATATCCCCTTAATTGGCCCTCTCCCATCCTCTGGGCTCCTACAGAATCAGCCAGCCAGCAGTTGCAGGCCCACTTATTCAACTTTCTTAGTCAGTCTTGGCACAATGCAGGCTCCTCACATTCTGCTCAAACTACTTGCCCCAAGGTCACCAGTTAAATGGCTCTTTCCAACAACTTCTCCTCAGCAGCTTTGGTCTGAGATTCAAAACCATTCAGGAGGACCCTCAGGATCCAAGGGGAGTGAGGCTTTGTAGACCTATTCTTCTACAACCTCTTTAAAGGAATAAGCTCACTCATGCCCAGGACTTTGCAATCTCCTGTACTCAAGTTAACTTCCAAAACAGCTTTGCCAGTCCTGACCTATCTGCCAAGCTCGAAATCTATCACTTACAACTGCCATTGATCTCTGCAGCCTTTAACAAATTTACACACATAGTTTCTGCCTCTGACCTTGGCACTCACCCCTCCAAAAAACAAAACAAAACAAGTAAATTTTCTAAAAATCCAGCCACCATGTTTTCTAAATACCTTCATCTTACTTCTCACCACCTGTCTTGGTTGGTTTGGGCAGCTGTAACAAAAAATACCATATATTGGGTGGCTTATAAACAACAGAATTTTATTTCTCACAGTTCTGGAAACAAGTCCAAGATCAAGTTGCTGGCAGATGGTGAGGATGTCCTGCTTTCTCATAGTCAGCTGTATTCTCACCCTGTCCTTACAGTGGCTGAAGAGAAGGCGGCCGCTCTGGGGCCTTTTATAGGCATTAATCCAATTCACTAGGACTCTGTCCCCAGAATCTAATCACCTCCCAAAGCTGGCCCTCCCCCACAACCTCACACACACACCTCTTAGTCCTATCACCCAGGATATTTCAAGGTATGAATTTGGGAGGATACAAACATTCAGACTATAGTACCATCCATGCAGATTTCTAGGTAGAGAGCTCCATATCACTTGGGCATCATTTATGCAGTCCTCTCCCTTCTTTCCCTTATCTGCCTACCATCAAACTTATCTATAAACTAAAAATATTCTTTCCAATCTACCTCCTGTCTCTTTTCTTGGAAGATGCAGTCTAACAGTCATGAAAGATCTAAGCTCTAGAGCTAGTATTGGTTTGGATAATGTCCTAATTCTGCTACCAATATGCCTTCTAAGTCACAAACGGAAAAAGCAGCCTCAACCTCAGGAGTATTGCAAGAATTAAGATGGGGCACAAGTGACTCAACACGGTGCCTCAGACACAGCAAGTGTATCATAAATAACAGCCATGGCATATGCTTGTCCCCTTCCCCAAAATTCAGTCCTTTATCTATTGGCTTGGGAATCTATAACAACTGTCTAAGCCCCCAGCTCCTCACTTCTTTCTCCACTTCACTCCACTTCTCATCTTGCCACCATAGTTAACATCTTAAAAAAAAAAAACACAATATATTCATGCCACCTCTTGGCTTAAAGAAATTTCTGCTGGCTTCTTACCACTAATCAGAATATTCTGTATCTACATTGTCCAAAACTGCAGCTACCAGTCATAATTGTGGTTTGTACAAACTGAGATATGATATAAGGGAAAAATACACACTGGATCTGAAGACTTAATATGAAAAGGAATGTAAGCTATCTCAATAGTTTCTTTACAGAATACAGTTCATTATTTAAAGCAGAGGCAGAACAAATGCTCATCTAGTGCCTTTTAAACCGCTCTTATGTTACCTTTTTGAATCAATATGCTTATATATCTCTGTATTTCATTATTTTTCCTAGCTCCTTTTATTCACATTTCCATTTTTTATCTTTTATCATTTAAAATGTTAATAGTCTCAGAGGCATTTTTGGAAGATTTTTTTTAAAGTGTGGTAAAATACACAGAACAAAATTTACCACCATGATCATTTTTATAATTTTTAGTACATCATGATTACACAATAATTGTGCTCATTGTGACATATTCATACATGCACACAACTTGCCTCATTTCATACCCTAGTACCTCCTCTTCTCCCCAGTCCCCTTCCTCTGCTGGTCTTCCTGTTATTTATTTATTTAGCAGGAGCACTCTATATAAATCATTTTAATCACTTTTAAGTGAACAGTTCAGTGGCATTTAGGTACATTTACATTATTGGGCAACTATCACCATCATCCATCTCAAGAACTCTTTTCATATTGCAAAACATCATGGTTTTGATTTGTATTTCCGTAATAATAGTAAGACTGAGCTTTTTGTTTTTTTCAAATGTGCTTATCAGCTACTTGTATATCTTCTTTACCCCTTATTACTCCATACTAGATAAATAGTTTGTAAATATTTTCTTTCGTTCTATAGGCTGTCTTTTCACTCTGTTGAATATATCCTTTGATGCACATAAGTTTAAAATTTTGATGTTGTCCAATTTATCTTTTTAAAAAATATTTATTTTTTAGTTGTAGTTTAGGACACAATAACTTTATTTATTTATTTTAATGTGGTGCTAAGGATCGAACCCAGGGCCTTGCACATGCTAGGCGAGCACTCTACCGTGGAGCCACAACCCCAGCCCCAATTTATCTATTTTTTTTTTTCTTTTGCCTGTGCTTTTGGTGTCACACTTAAGAAGTCATTACCTAATTCAACGTCATGCAGATTTTCCCATGTGATTTCTTCTAAGCATTTTATAGTCTTTGCTCTTTTGTTTAGGTCTTTGATCCATGCTGAGTTCATTTTTGTATATGGTATAAGGTAAAAGTCCAACCTTATTCTTTTATATGGATATCTAATTTTTCCAGAACCATTTATTGAAAAGACTGTCCCTTTTCCATTGAAAAGACTCAGCACATTTGTTAAAAATCATTTGACCCATATGCCTGAGGACTCTCTATTTTATTCCTTTCGTATGGACATCTTCTTTAATAATTTTTACTATTAAATACATATTGAAATAATATTTGGGGCATACTAGGTTACATACATTCTTGAAATTAACTTTGCCTATTTATTTTTACTTTTTCAGTGTGGTTATTAGACACATTTAAAATCATACAAATGGCTCCCATTGAATTTCTATTGGGCATCATTGCAGTGTGGAAAGCAACAGCTGATCCCTTCCTCTTGTGTTTATTATTATAGTATTCAGGGGAGCAGAAGACCAGGGCGGCTGAAAATTGAGGCTTGTGTTGGGCAAGCCAGGTTTCAAGACCTGCTCTGTCCAACACAGCAGCCACTAGCCTCAGGTACTCAGGTGCCTAATGGGTACTTGAAATGTGGCTAGTGTGAATTGAGAGGTACCATAAGTATAAAATATAGACCAGATTCCAAAGACAGTACCAAAGATTAAAATATCTCATTGATAACTTTTATATCAATTACATGTTAGATTATTAATATTTTGACAGATTAGTTAAATAAATATATTTTATTAACATTAATTTGACTTATTTTAGGCTTTATTTTTTAGAGTGCTAGTTTTAGGCTCATAACATAATTAGCAGAAGCTATGGAGATACCCCATATAGTCTCTGCCCAGACATATGCACAGCCTCCACCATCATCAACATCTTCCACCAGAATGATACTTTTATTATAACTGATGAACCTACTTTAACACATTATCACCCAGGGTCCATGGTTTACCTTAGAGTTCACTTTTGGTATTGTACACTCTATAGGTTTGGACAAACTGGCACATATCCACCATTATAGTATCATACAGAGTGGTTTTACTGCCCTAAACATCTTTTGTGCTCTGTCTTCCTCCTTTCCTCCCTAATCTGATCTTTTCACCGTGCCCACAGTTTTGCCTTTTCTAAAATGTCATGGGAATCATGTAGTATTGTAGGGTTTTTTGGATTGGCTTCATTTAACATCCCTCCTTGTCTTTTCATGGCTTGACAGCTCATTTTGTAGCTTGTTTATTTTTACTTTTTAAAATGTGGCTACTCAGACATTTTAAATAACATGCAGCTCACATTATATTTCTATTGGATTCTTCTTGGCTTGTTATGGACATTTTTTGCACAGTCTGGCATCTGCCTGCTTCTCTGGCCACACCTTATTCGTTGCACCCTGAACATGCCAGTCTCCTTGCCATCACCTACACTAGAGTCTTTTTTAACCTAAAGATTAATTCATTCTCATGCCCAATTCAAACATGAATTAATCCCTAGCACAGAATCCAACATACAGTGGGTACTTGCAGAAACTGAGTCAATAATGAATAAAGCAGAAAAAAATTGTATTAACCTCTGATAACAATAACATATCCACTTACAGTTATAAAGAAAAGACAAATACAACAGACCAGACTGCAAAAGTCTATCAACAAACAGCTAGAATTATTCACAAACTACAATTTGTTATTTTAGTCAAATCATCACCTTAATCAAAAATATTTATAAAATGTGCCATAATGAAGAAATGGTAAAAGCAGCTCCCAATGGTCAGTGGATTGGGACTGACTTGGAAATGTGGGGACTAGCTATGGAAACCAGATGGTTAAAACAACCACATTCCATATCCATTAAATGTTGACAGCCCAGACCCCACCAGAATAGAGGCACTGAAATAGCCTTTGATGTAGTTTCCAAGGAAAGCCACCAAGATGATTAAAGGGTTGAAAAATGATATTTATGGGGAATGGCCACAGGAACAGAGACAATTTTGCCTAGACAAGAGAAAAAGGCTGAAGGGTGACTTAATAACCATTTTCAATCATTGTTATTACACAGATGACAGTAACCATATGGTCTCCATTTCCACCAATGAAAGAATATTGAAAATGTTCTTAAGCTGCAGCGTAAAAAAAGTTGTCTAGTTTTAACAAAGAACTCAACAGTTAATAGTGTACAGCATAGCAGACCCAGGAAGTATGTGGTTATAGCCATTTCTGAACTCCTTTATTATGCTGGAAAGCAGCAAAGGGTAGGGTGTGTTCATGTCCTAAACAATCCTTTGTTGAGGGCAAATTCTCAACTGGCTGGTCCTCAAATGAGTCACATAAAACACAACCATAAGAATGAAAAAGAAATAAAGATGTGAAAACTGAAACATAGCACCCTCTGGTGTACATAATTGTCTTTCAATCAACGAAGATAACATATATGTATTTTCAAAATACAAGGTTGAAACCATGATAAAATAGAAACATATACAAGGCTGACCTTAGTATTCATTGAATCACTACATCCACCTTTATCAAGCATCTACTATGTAACTTCCTCCTTTGGTACCAGCAAGCATCAGGAAGGCAACCTCAACTTTCATAGCTAGTAAACATGGATACCTCCCAACCATCTTTTGAATGCTGTTTGCAGGCTTTGCTACATCAGTTGGCAAATGAACATTTTATGCTGAGACATGATGATGCTATCTACCAGCTGATTTAAATTTTGCCCACCATCAAAAGTTTATTACATACAGAAGTTAGGGAACCTCTGAACAAAGGTGCTCCCTTTGACATGTTCCCTGGTCAGTTGTGGTAAATACAGCCCTTCCTAACTACTCTGTCTCCTGAGTGCTACTTGTCACATCCTCCTATGCTACATACTCCAAAGCTTTTCCCATATCCTCTTATTTTTAAGTACAAAAGACATTCTACAAGCTCAAAAAGCCTGAGAATCAAGAATCCTTTGCAGTGCTCTTCATATCTTTAGACATCTTGGTGCCGGACAGGAACTTCATTTACGTGACACACACAAACACTTGCTTCATGTGACTCACCATGCAAACCATCTGGTGTGTCCTAGATGAATATAAAACAGGTCCTATGACTGCAATTCACAGTCCACAGATAGATGCTGGTATCAGAAGCTCAAGGTTCCAAGTGAAAGGAAAAGGCAATAGAAACATTGGAGAATTACTGGGTGTCCTTCAGGGCAGCTTGTGATAACAG
This sequence comes from Marmota marmota marmota, assembly GCF_001458135.2. Lineage (NCBI taxonomy): Eukaryota > Metazoa > Chordata > Mammalia > Rodentia > Sciuridae > Marmota > Marmota marmota. The sequence goes on along the minus strand of NW_026000026.1, from coordinate 17,699,237 downwards.
GTCTTACACTAAAAGTAAATCTTAAAGGATGAGAAGTTTCACAGGCAGAGACAGGAGTATGTATCATTCTAGGGGTAAAGGCCCCAAGGCCTTTAAAAAAAAAAAAGAAGCACAGCCCCCAAATTATGTCACCTTAGAAGAATGGAGTGATATGGAACACTTTCCTCCTTAAGGAGACATGGGAAATGTACCCGATCTCTGCTTGTAACACAAAACACACACCTAAATGACAAGGAACAAACAATGACAATGAACAGGCAAAACAGAAGACACAACATAATCGAGGCACCTTAGATGGAGGTGGCACAGACAGAAGTGGGGAAGCAATGGGCAGCAAGGAGCTGGCTGGGGAGATTAGCAGGAACTCCTGATACTCTTCTCAGTGCCTCCTTCCCCAGCAGTGGCTTCAGGCCCATTTCCTTTGTCACACTGCTGATGCTGTAAGAGCTATATCTTTTTTTTATCCCCTTATGCAGATATGTATCTTTTTTATTTATTTTTATTTATTAATTCTAATCAGCTATACATGACAGTAGAAAGATCTTTGATTCATTATACACAGTGGAGTAGAACTTTTTACTTCTCTCTATATATCCAAAAGACTTAAAAACAACATATTACAGTGACACAAGCCATTTCAATGTTCATAGCAGCACAATTCACAATTGCCAAACTGAGGAAGCATCCTAGATGTCCTTAATAGGTGAATGGATAAAGAAACTGTGGTACATATACACAATGAAATATTACTCAGCATTAAAAGAGAATAAAATTGTGCAGGTAAATGGATGGAGTTGGAGAATATCAAGCAAAATAAACCAATCCCCCCCACCCCCGGCAGGAAAAAAAAAAAAACAACAGGAGCCAAATGTTTTTCTCTGATAAGTGGATGCTAATCCATAATGGGGGAAGGTGTGAGTAAAGGAACTTTGAATGGGGCAAAGGGGAGGGGGAGGAGGGGGGGAAAGGGGTAGGAAAGATGGTGAAATGAGAAGAGCTATACCTTTTTATTATACTTCTATCACCTAGCACATATTGTGTCTCAAGCAAAATTTGATGACTAAAGTAAGTCATTAGCTGATGTGCATGATTAGGATTTGAAAAAGCAGAACCCTGGACTTACAATCCCAAATGCCTTCCCTCTATCCATTTACATGGTTTTGCTCTTCCTTAGAAATCCTCTAACCTCATTTGGTCCATGCTTTCTTTTAGCTCTATTTTATACTCAATTCCCAATCTTCAAGTGGTAAAAATGGACAAACATAAATCAACCCCTACACTCCAAGTGAAGAAAAGGAACAAATATTACTGTCCTCAGTTAAGAGTGACCTATGTCATGGCTAGGCGCGGTGACGCACACCCTTAATCCGAGCTGCTCAGGAGGTGGAGGCAGGAAGATAGGGAGTTCAAAGCCAGCCTCAGCAATTTAGCAAGGCGCTAAGCAACTCAGTAAGACACTGTCTCTAATAAAATACAAAATAGGGTTAGGGATGTGGCTCAGTGGTCAAGTGCCCCTGAGTTCAATCCCTGATACCCCAAAAGAACAAAAATTTTAAAAAAAGAAAAGTGACCTATGAAACTGAAAAACCACCAAGCCTAAGCGGTAACAGGGAACTGGCTTCTCAAGCACTGAAAAGAATGTGAGATTACTGCCTCGAGAGGGAAAAAGAGAAACCCAATCTGATTACAGTGTAAAAATAGGTCACTGCTTGAATACAGCCTTTTGGGCAGCAAGCCCCTTCTGCTTCTGACGCCAGTGTCACAAGAAAGTGGCAGCACAATCTTAGAACAAGGGCTTCATGGCCAGCTGGCTGCCTTGGCCTGGCCTTCCAGCTGGCATTCTAGAAGCAGCACACCACTGAGGAGTTCAGTGAGGCTCTGTCACCTCTGATGTGAAATACCAGGTTTTCTGTTTTGTTTTGAACAAACTGGGAGACAGTTCAAGGCTGTCCTATAAGTCTCTCTCACTTGCATTCAGCTATAGTTTATTGAGTAGGAGAAAAGTGAATAGAGTTTAACTAGCTCATTTACGCCCATGCAGACCCAGCAGGCAGCCTCTGTTCCATGAGAAAGTTACAATTTTGAATTACTATAATGGTCTACTTGCAGCAAATGTAACGTGTGTGTATAAGTGTACGTATAGGCACAGGCATACCCAGTTGAGGCTATAAAAATTTAGGATCTGTGGCCAAAACCTGCTGTGTATTGCTAAAAAAAAAAAAAAAATGAGAATTGCCGATTGTGAGTAGTGGTAGAATAATATAGGTAAAAAGAAAGGCATTTGAGTGTATTATATTTTATTAACAAACAAGTCTACTTCATAACAGCAGTGATCAACATTTATCATGCATAAAATATCAGTGTTTTCTTCTGGCAGAGTAATTCTAAGAAAGAAGTTCCAGAATGATATACTGATGTGTTTCCCTACAAAACAGCCCTGACTTATAACTTCTATGAAATAAACTAAGACCTCCAAGGTAAGGGCTCAAGACCAGACCACTCAGATACACCAATGGCGAAGTACACACAGTGGATACACATTAAATATATCAACTACAGGAGTTCACCTCGAGTTTCTTGCTTACCAGCAAAAATGGGGGTCAATAATTACAGGCATTCCCATAAACACCCAATTTGTGGTATAGGGACCGAACTTCAGTTTAGGTCCCTTGATACTAAAGTATTTCAATACAGTTTGCATATATGTAGAACTCAGATATAGGGCCTGAAAAATCCAGTTGAATCTTAACGTAGCCATCTAAATAAAATTAATTAGAATTTATATCTCAACTATTTCTAATAGAGTCTGAGTAACTCATATAAGACTAAACAGAAGGAATCAGAATGATAAAGGATTCAGAGAAAGGGAAGAAGGAGGAAACTTCTATCTAAACAATGGCTTCTTGTGTCAAAAATTTCTACCAAAAAGATTTAATAAGTACAAACTTAGGTAAAACTATTGAACTTGTAGGATTTTTGTCACATATGTTTCAGAATGAACAACTTCTGGTAGAAATTTACATGACGCTTTTACATCTTTGTCCTTTAGATGACAAAACCTATAACTTCAGTGTTGATCTAAATTCTGTATTTCATTAGTCAAAACAGCAAGATAAATTTGAAAAAAAAATTACTGCATATATAGGTAAGACATTAATTTGCAGAAGTATGTTCACATATACAAATAATGCCTTATGAAAACAAAGTCCCTCCAATACCCAGTCCCCCTTTCTTCACAGTAGGGTCTTGGGCCTACTGTCTAGAAGCACTAATATACAAAAATTAGAAATATACATACCAAGTGCCATTTGTATTCTAAGACACAAGTAAGAAATCCAATTCAAAATGGCTTGGGTAATAGAGTTCACTGGCACATGCAAAAGGAAAGTTCAGATGTTAAGTGGCTTCAGTTTAATTCAGGGAATCTATGACAAAAACAAGTGTCTGTTTTCTTTGTACTATTTTAGCCACATCCAGGGTAGTTTCCCTAGTTATAGCATTCCCAGGCTTCATGTCCCTACAACATCTAGAACAGAAATAGGGCTAGCTTTGGGGAGGCCTGTCAGAAGATAGGGAAGCCTTTTTCCCAAAGTCCTCAGCAAACATTTTGATGGTCTGAAGTGTGTCACATACCTACCCCTGAACTAACCCCCTTGGCACTGACCACCAAAATTCATCAATGTGGCAACACATATGGGGCTTCCTGATTAAATAATCAAGACCCACCTGTGAAGTTCGGGTAGGACCAATCACATCCCTATCAGAAAACAAAAATAAACATTGTCTATTTGCTATGGAAGGGATTGGGGAGGTGGTAGATAGGGAGTCAGGGGAGATAATTAGAATGTCCTTCATCCTCTCCTGGCACTGAAATTGACCCCGAGTTCCAGTATCAAGGGAAAAATATATTTTGAGTGATACTATTTTTATAATTAATGAAAAAGAACATGTATGCTTAGAAAGAGGCAAATTATGGAGGGAAATTCACAGGGAAACGTTTCTTGGAACTGTGAGGGGAAAAGGAAAAGTGAGGCCTACAGGCTTAGTTTGGAAAGGTACAATGAAACACATCTGTCAGCCATTCTTATGTGGACCCCCCTTGGAAGGCAGAGGATCTGACAGAAAGTCATGAGAGTTTATTTGGCACAGGACTAAGATGGTATGGTCCAGAAGTCTTCCCTTCAAATGATCCAACTTACTGCAAAGAGTAGAAACTGAAGTAGCTTTTGTTCAAATTTCTGAAAATGGGCTCAATCACTTTAAAAACCTTTGACCCCTGGAATGTTTCAAATTTTCAGACTATCCTTTGAGTGTGTATTTGTGTGTGCATATGTGTATCTGTCACTTTAAATTAAAAAAAAAAATTGGGTACTACTAGATACTGAGCTTTGTGCTAAGAAATATCAAAGAAATAGAAAAGAATTTAAAGGTATAGAGTATCTATCTGTTCTCAAGCAGTACAAACCATCATCAATAACTGAATAAAATGACCATATGTAAGACACTGCAATTACTTTATTTTTATTTTTTGTAAATATTTTTAGTTATACATGGACACAATACTTTTGTTTATTTAGTTTATTTACTTTTGTTTATTTATTTTTTATGTGGTGCTGGGGAACAAACCCAGTGCCTCATGCATGCTAGGCAAGCACTCTACCACTGAGCCACAATCTCAGCTCTGCAATTACTTTACATGTATTTTCTCATTTAATTTGATCGTCAGAACACCATGAGCTAAGTACCAACTTGATTTTCTGCATTGAGAAACCAAGGCTTAAATATCTCAGTAGCTAGACTCAGGACCACAAGCTATAGGCTTGTCGATCTGGGTCTAGCTCAGACTCAAAACCAGGTAGGTAGTCCTGATTCTTAACCCACAGCACTTCTGGCTGACAAGAAAACAGACACAACCCATAAGAGTGAACAGCACAAGAGAGTATATCTGAGTGAAGAGCTAAGTTTTGAGATGCAGAACAAAGTACCTTAGGGATTCTGAGGCGAAGTCAAGGGCAGCACCCAGTGTTAAGAGGTGCCACACATGCTGCTTTTAGCTACGTGAACCCAGTCAACGCTGACACACAAACTGTCTCTGGCCTCTGACCCATGACCTAATCATGGGTCTTATGTATTATTTATGTATTATGTCTTCATTCTTTAGCCTCTGACAGAAATACATTTCTGTATGCTTTATGGCCTTTCCAAGATCTCTTTATGGATAGAATCAGCTTCTTTCTCTGATGTGCACAGACTTCTTCTCTGTTTTAGAGACAGGCCAGGCCTGAAGGGAGTGTGAAATTCTCTGAACAAATAATAGATGATATTTGAAGATTTATATGATTGTTTTAACTCTTACCCTAAGCATATGTGAAAATGGTCATGGGGATCAATTGTAACTAGCCTCCTTGCGCTGTGGGAAACAGTAAATATATTATAAATGTCTGAACATAATGTAATGCCACTTCCTCTGTGCTGGTCTCCATGTACCAGAAATCTGTGGGAGTGAATAAATATAGTGTCCCTCTCATGCCTCAGCAGTTTCTTTACAAAGTAGCTGGTCAGAGTAGACCTCCCAACTTTCAGTATATGTGTCTAGGGTCCCAGTATTCAGGAAAGGGAGAAATACCTCCTCTACAAAACAGCCAGGAGTCGTAAGCATATGGGATTTCCTTCTGTTTCCATGGGGTTAGGGAAAAGCATCAACATTTTCTAGAACTTCTCTAGTGAATAGGATGTGCTATAGGTCCTGCTCCAGTGGGGCTTCTAGTTGTTTTCATGAGGTTTACTGATGAGGTAGGGCACCTGAAATTAAGAATGCCACCATCCAGGAAATGGAAAACAATTCTATTTTCTCCAGGAGCTAACTTCCTATTATCAGGGTTGCAAATTGCTTCTCAGTCCTTTGGCTAAGATCAAGTATAGTATCTGTTCTTTTCAGTTTAATATCAGGGTCACATCTTGAACCCTGGCTTCATTTTCCAGCTTCATGTACCAGGTTCCATGCTAACATCTCTTCATAGACTCAAACAATCTCAGCAAATGAACATTATCCCTCTCTTATCTATATAGTACCTGAAGCTCAAGAAAGTTGTCTATTGGGAGAGGAAGATGCAGGGTAGTCAATTGCCTGAAATATTCAAACCTATTGCCATAGAGCTAGAAAATTATAATTGGGCACCAGATTGAATATCCTGACACCAAGTCCTTTGCTTACTCCACTATGTGCTTCTGACTCTTCTAGAGCCAAGGTTTGGCTTATGGAATATTCATAGATGATAATAATATATGGGATTTTGATGGTCATCTTCATTACAATTAAACTTGTACTCTGCTCTCTTAGGAGAAAAAACAAGTTACTTTAAAGGGGGCTATCAGAGGGCAAAGGATGGCAAGAACTACAATGAACCATCATGGCAGGTTGAGAATGCTAGGGAGAGGATCAGCTCTGACTGGAGTGAGGGATGGAGGAAGACTTAAGGGGAAGTCACAGAGGGAAGAGCTTCTGAGTTCAGCAAAAGTTCCACAGCACAGACACAGAGGCAGGCACACACAGAAGAGTGATTACATAAGAAACCCTTAGATAGAGCTTCTCCGCCTTGTTAACAGAGAGCTCTATGTTCTGGGTGCTGTCCTGTGCATTGTAGGATATTTAGCAATATCCCTGACCTTTACCCACTAGACATCAGTAGCATACACCCACCACCACTGCCCACAGGTTGTGACAAACCAGAAAAGTTTTGAGACTTTGCCAAACATCTGCTGGGGGGGCATACCTATCCCTGGTTGAGAACCACCACATTAGATAAAGATGTGTCAGAAACGGGGATGACTGACTGGGGGAGGAGCAAAGTAAGAAGTGGAAACCATGAAAGAAGGAAGAAGAGGAGGAGCAGGCTCTGAGAGACCTGCTTATCAACTTCCTCAGGTGTGAACTCTGACTACATTAAGCAAGACAGATGGAACCCAAAGAGAACACATGATGGGGGTTCTCTGAAGAATTCCCAGCTGTAGAATGTCTATAGGAGGAGAGAACAAATTCTACACCTAGGCAACTTGGAAAGGCCAAATCCTTACTCTCTTTTCCTTTTGGTAAGTTGAAGCAAGGGAGGAAGATGCAGGGTAGTCAATTGCCTGGAATATTAAAACCTATCTGGGAGACTTGAGGGGATGTGGATTAGGAGAAATTCTAATCTGTGATATGTCTCTGACAACAATGCCATCCTTATCTTCTCAGGTTATCTCCCATCCCCCTCACCTCTCTACCTTGAGCTGTGTATTCCTGAGAGGCAGGAAGAAAGGAGAGAAGGGGAAAGTGAAGATGAGAGAATTTTGAGGTTCAAGAGAGCTACTGAAAGAGTTCATAAATAGGACCATATTTCTCAGTAAAAAAGAAAACATGGTAGAGCTAGGGCAGGGGAGTTACAGAAAGGAAAGCAGCAGAGAAATAAATATTTTCCAAAATGTTAACTGAGTGCCAATCCTGGGCATGGTACACTGCATGAGTTACCACGTTCATGTTCACAACATCATGTAACACCTGGGCATGGAGTGGACATTACAATCATTTTTATAGAGGAGAAAAGTGAGGTAAAAGGAGGCAAATTCACGGACTAAAGGGCCTCCCAGTATGATCAGAGCCCCAGGTTTAGTTTGTGGATTCCTCTGTGCTGTGTCTCCTCGGAGCTCCCACAACCCACAGCCTCTTGCTGCTATGGGAGATGTTACCACTTTCCCTCTGGTCTATTTGCTCCAGTGGACTGTCAGGCTCTGTGTTTTGAGTTCCCTGTCTCTGGCATTCCCTTATGTGCCAGGCACAGGCCCTAAAGATACTAAGGAAGCAAGAGTTAACACTGAGGTGAACAAAGGACCAAGGAGGCCCAGCTGTGTGAATTCACAGCAGAACTAATGAGCACATCCAGTTACATAACCACTTCTCCCACTCGGCTCGGCAGCCACTAGAGGAGAGCACAGCTATCTTTCTATTCCTGAGCTTTATATAATAGTGACTATGTTTGGGCAGGGGAACATGCTACAGCTTCACAGCTCTGTCACATTAGATATTGATTTTTTCCTAAAAACCTAGCATTTTTTTCTTTTACCAGTGATGCAGTAAAATAATATAGATTCAAGATTAAGATATTTAAGATTTAGATACTTTCCCCACATTTCTACATTTTTTTCTATCTCAAAAACATTCATTATTATTTCTGGTTATACTTTGAAAAACAAATGAAGGGTGAAAATAAGCTGCTGAAGAGACAGCTTACAACATTCCATTACCCCAGCCCTCGGTGCTTTGGTAACTCAAGAGAGGGTGATCTATTGGCCAGCACAGAGTAGGCTAGGCTTGTTTTGGGCCTTTCCCATCTACCTCCTGGGACCTGCCCCTGGAATCCATGACCTCATGACTGAAGAATTAATGTTGCATAGAGACAACCATTCATTTGTCCTGGGGCTTGACTAATGGTGATTTTTGCTGAGTAAACCCCTTCTTTAGATACAGTTACTTGAAAAATGTTTTCTGAGACCTTTTAAAGCACACATTGACTAAAATTTACATCAATTCATGTTAATTCTAAAAGGTTCTTTAGTTTCTAAAAGCTATAGTTTGTTTCTAACATAAATTGTTACACATACACCCTTGAAAATTTAAGTATATGTATTCATTTACACTTTGGGCTAATTTGGTTGGGTCTTCCTCCAAACCAATTATTCCACAATGGTGAGATTTTAAGAAATGAAATCATGTATCTGAGGTTTTTAGAGGATAACTGGTTAAGAAGATAAATAGGCTTTTGAAATATTTATTATATTAGCATTGACACTAATATCTATGTATTAGTGGTGCAACTATTTTTATTTGTGAGCTCTAATAAAGAGTATACATTTTGAGGCTTGCTAAGCACCGTGACTCAGTTATAGCAAGTACTATTCAAGGGTGGCACGTCACTGAGTTTGGAGTTCCATCCCTGACTTGGCTACTTCCTAGTGCAGTCAGTTGGGTCTTGGGTGAAGTATTGAACCTCCCAAACCCCAGATGGGAACCATTTGAGTGCAAACAGCACTGGGTTCACTATGAAAATTAAATAAGACCGTATATGTGAAAGTGCCTTTGAGAGTTCATTAGAGGTCTTGAGCTTCTTGCCTCCCTCCTTTCGTCCTGTACCCAATCACAGAGGTGACCCTGAGCACTTCTCCTCTTGCTGTTGGACTACTGCAGTAACTTCATTACCTACCTTGCCTGCACCCTGTCATCCCCATGGAGTCCTATAAATCACAACCGTATTTGCCAGAACACATATCACTGTCTTCAGTGACTTACTGCAAGAACCCATTTCAGGATGGTGTCATAGTCTTTTTTCTCTTTCTTTCTTTCTTTTTTTTTTTTTTTTTAAGTTGTAGATGGATACAGTACCTTTGTTTTATTTATTTAAAATAAATAAATAAAACAAAACTCAATGCCTTATCGGTGCTAGGCAAGCACTCTAACACTGAGCCACAACACCAGCACCACAAATTAGTCCTTTTTTAGTCTGGTGCCACCGGCCCTTTCTGAGCTCACGGCTCTTTGCAAACTCCTTCCCACCTTGACCCTTTCAGGGTTATTCATTCTCCTGCCTCAAGCATTTCTATACCTCATATGGCCTACAGGAGAAATTCCAAGCTATTTCACCCAACATCTGAGCAGCATGGTATCTAGCCCCGTCCCCTCCAGTTTCATTCTCTTCCCTCCTCTTACATTATAACCAGGTATAATTCTACTTATAGTACCTTAAACCCCTGCTACATCACCACTCCCCCATTATTTGCTTCTCTTTTCCCAGAATATTCTTTTCTCATTTATTTGGCAAACTCCTAGACAGTCTCCAAACCTCACTCAAATGCTCCACTCTATGATCTAGTCTGTCTTGTACTATGTCTTGTAGCTTTTTTATTATGCACTTGCCCCACTACCATAAAATGATTTTTCATGTTTTCTTATAATTCATTGACCACTATAAATATCTTCTTTGGAGGATGGACCAACACTCAGCTTTCCACAGAGCAGCCACTTGGGAAGTGTTTGTATTGTTGAACAGAAGCTGCTTCCAGCCTGGTGGGTAGATAAGATAAAATTCAGGGCATATGAACTTAAATATGGCCTGAGAGGAAGCAGGCAGAGGGAGAATTCTACCTTGTTCCCATTTAGAATGTTAAAAATGTTTGTGACTGCCAAAGCTCAGGAAAAGAAACCCCTTTTATGTGGTTCCAACTCACTCTAAAGAGTTGATTACATTTACCTAAAATCTGGTGGAGCTCAAAACTATTTCTCTCTCTGCAGAGTCTCATTCTTTTTTAAGTTCCCTACTCTGTGGAATAAATGTGGGCAATCGTTTCTGCAGTTTTTGGCGATGCCAGTTTATGGCTATGTTTTTCTGTTCACTGAATTGGCTCATTTCTTCAGGAGAACAAACTGTTCTGTGCCGAAGTAGGAATTGGCTGGGTTCTAACAAAAAGCAGCCCCCCCCCCAACAGTGTTTTTGCAAAAGACCCAAGTCAATTTATAGCCAAGTAACAAAAGGTCAAAAAGGTTAGTCAAGCAATGGGCGTAATTCCTGTGTGTCACAGCCAATAAAGGAAATGGGTGGGAATAAATTGTATGCAATTTTAACCTGAAATTATTTGTACAAAACTACTATTGTAAACGATACAAAATGATCCATGCCTTTCAACATAAAGAATTTCTCACTTTTTTTTTAAAGGACATTTACTGTGGAAGAACTGAGATGATCTCAAATCCTCACTCACAAGTAAAACAAAACTTTTTTCACATTAATTTATAGAAAAAAAAATTGGTCATTGCTTCATAGTCCTGAAATAAAAATTCACAAAAAACAAATATCTTCCAAATTATGTTGAGTTAATATACAAATATGTAACAACAAATCTGCTATTATGTATACTGCACCAATAAAAAAATTTTTAAAAATTAAATACCTTACAGTTAAGTCACAAATACAGCTTGTGGAGATGAATTGAAGATGAAATCTTTACCAAAAGGGAGACAATAATGACCAAAAAGACAAGCGAGGAAAAGGCCTTACAAAAGTGACAAGTATGTTTTAATAGTTCTAGAAGTATGACAAACTATTGCATTATTCAACAAACATAAGAACAACAAGAAAAGCCTGCCTTTAAAGCAAACATGAAGATGTGACATCACCAGCCAAGCAAGTAGAAGACAGATGAGTAATAGTGTGTACTGGATGGCTAACCAGGCCGAGGCCCATGGGTCTGTGCAGTGAGTGGGCCTTTCAGATTTCAATGTTGCTGGAAGGCCTCCTCCTCCAACCTCTTTCCATTTCACTTCATGAAGTTTAAAGTATTCACCATTCAAAACAATCTTATTATCTAAAAGATGAAATAAATAGACATTGTCAGGGTCCAGACAAGATGATATAAGCTCATTTCTCCCCTGACCTCCCTGTAAGTACAATTATAAACCCTGGAAAAACACAAGATGCAACAGAAAAAGAAGTCTGAAAAATGCTAAAAAGAAGGTGAACTAGTTAGGGACCCCAGGACTGGAAGAATAAAACAATAGCAAGATATCTTGTGACTCCCTTCCCCTACTCAACCAAAGGTGCAGGCTCAATACTTACCAACCCCCCAACTTAACAATGCCTTGGACTGAATGGAAGCTCCACTGATAAGACAGGCCAGTTGCCAGCACCAACAGGATAAACCTCAGGACCCCACTGACAATAACAGAGTAGTCTGGGGAATTCTCTCCCCTCCCTACAAGGCCTCCAGGAAATATTTTTTTTCCCAGCAAGATGAGTCTCTCCCACACCTAGAGGAACCAGGCAGCATGGCCTGGGAAAACTTTACTCGCCTCAGACAGCACCAAGAGACCAGTGAGTGTACCAGCAGCACCAGATAACCAAGTGGACCAAAAGAGTATTACAAAAGCTCTGAAAAGTACATTGGCATTAGAACCACAAAAGTAGACACCAACCCATGGATTAAACCAAAGCAGAGTAAGTGCCTGATAAAATAGAAATTTAAATAGTACCTGGAATCTCCTAACAGACAAATTATCTAAAATAGAATTGAAAATCATCGGTCATACCAAGAATCAGGAAAATCAACACTTGAATGAGAAAAGACAACTGACGCCAACACTGAGATGAATCTGATGTTGAAATCAACTTCCAAGGATTTTTAAATGCTTCAAAAAGCAATTAAAAGTTCTCTTGAAATAAGTGGGAAAAAAATTTAATTTCATCAAAGAAATAGAAGTTTAAAAAATAACCAAATGTAATTTATAGAACAGAAAGATAAAATAACATAAATGTAAACAAAACCTACTAGACAGGCTCAATAATAGGATGGAAAGAACAGAATCAGTGAACATGAGGATGGATTAATAGAATTTACCCAATCCAAACATAAGAGAAAAATGGGCCAAAAGCAAATGAACATAGCTTTGTGAGGGTATACAAAAGATCCAATATTCATATCATCTGATTCCCAAGGGAGAAAAAGAGAGGGTGAGAAGAGTATTCAAAAATATAAATGACTAAAATTTCCCCAGATTTGGTGAAAGACATAAACCTACTAATTCAAGAAGGTGAACAAACCTCAAATAGGATAAAGTCAAAGAAACTTACACAGGGACACATCATAATAGAATTTCTGAAAATAAGAGACAAAAATTTTTTTGTTTTTATATTTATTTTTTAGTTTTAGATGGACACGATACCTTTATTTTATTTTTATGTGGTGCTGAGAATCAAACCCAGTGCCTCACGCATGCTAGGCGGGCTCGATACCACTTGAGCCACATCCCCAGCCCCGAGACAAAAATTTTTGAAAGCAAATAAATACAATGATACTTGTAAGGGACTATCAATTCAAAATGACAACAGATTTTCCTATCTGAAATCATGGAGGCCAAAAGGAAGTGCTGAAAAATTACGAGCCATGAATTCCAAATCCAATGGAACTATACTTCAATATTGGAGGGAAAAGACAGTCTCAGATGAGAATTAAAAGAAAAAGAAAAAAACACTAAAAACACTATGTCATTAAAAAAAAAAACAAACCTATCCTTAAAAGAATGGTTGAAGGAAATTGTTCAAACAAAACAAATAATAAAGGAAGAAATCCTGGAGCATCAGGAAGGAATAAAGAACTAAAGAAAAAGCAAAACTATGGGTACAGACAACAGTGAGTTTTATAAATCAAATTTGTTGACTAAAGCCCAAATCATAACATAATCAGATGACCAATACAATTATATTTAAAAGGGGGAAGGTAAAGGAACCTAGATGATAGTGAAGTTTCCATGTTTTACTCAAAGTGGTAAAATGTTGATAGCAGTGGACTGTAATAAGTCACACATATAAGTCATAACAATACCTAAAACAATCACTAAGAAAATAATACAAAGAGATACTAAGAAACACTGTAAAAAGTCAAAATAAAATCCTAAAAAAAAAATGTTCAAATAACCCAGAGAAAGGCAATAAAAGAGAAACAGAAGAATGGAAAACAGGAAACAAAACAAATTATAAAATGAAAAATTAAAGCTCTAATACAAGAATAATCACCTTAAATGTAAATGGTTTAAATATGCCAATTAAAAGGCAGAGATTGGCAAAGTGGACAAAAATACAACCCAATTATACATGCTGTTCACAAGAAACTCTCTTCAAATTCGACAAAATAGGTAAGCTAAATATAGTCCATACAACAGATTATCAATGCATATTTTAAATGATGCTTATGAATATTTTTAATGATACAGGAAATGTATTTAATGTCTTATTTAATAAGACATGATAAATCAGTAAACAAATATTCTAAAGGCAATATATGAAATGTATAGAGCATGATTTCATACTTTATATAAGCAATTCTAAATAAATGGCTGAAAGGAATACTATTCAAGTTATTAGTAACGGAGTATGCTTTTCAGATTATCTACCACAAAAAATAATGCTTTTATTGTCAGAAAATAATGTTATTATAAAGTTTTTTCTTTAATTAAAACAGTCTATTAAAGACAACTGTGCTGCTGCCTATGGGGAAAAACTAATCTTTATCACTGGTAGCATCACACTGATATGGATCTTTCTACTGGTGAGTTGGCTGTCCACCCATTCCTGTAGAGGACTAGAGACACAGGCAGAAGAGAAATATCCTTCTTTCAAGCTTTAGTATGAGATACAGGAGTGTGGGGGTGGGGGGAGTGCAAGTGGAATGGAGAAGCACAGAGATGGCAGTGAGGAGAGAGTACAGGCAAGGGAGCCAGTCCGATGGACACCTGCCTCACTTCTAGTGATTTCTAGAGTCACTGCTCCAGGTCTCCACAGGTCTGGTCACTGAGTTAGTTCTTGTGTTTCCTTACTCCATTATCCAAGACCACATGAGTATGTCTTGGTGCCCCCCAGCCTAACAGAGTAAAAACAGATATCATCCTACCACACTGGGAGCCTCATCAGAAGAAATTCTTCAGTTTTATATTGCTGCATAATTATCAAATTAATAATATTCATCTTCCTTTCTTTTTCAGTTTCTCCTTAACTTTATCCAGGGGCCCTGTGACTACCTTCCTATTCATAACAGGTTCAAGCCTTTTTCTGGCACTTCAAGTGAGAAACCTAAGAAACCATAAAGTAATCCTCAATTCTTCAGCATTCTCTTTTTATATATCCAATCTATAATTATAAAAGAGACACAACACTAAATGCAGAAGGTAGATGATTTCTGAGTTCTCCCATCAGAGATTTATAATTCTTTCACTCTTTCTTAATACAATTGAAAATGAATATTAAAGTCAAAAGTGAAAAGTATTAACCAAGAGTCTTTCATGTATGTTTCCTTTTTGATATTATTAGGGCCCTATTAGCAGTCCCTAGGACAACATCTAGACCTCTCTTAATCACCAGTCATAGAAAACTTGCCTTTTTCTCTAGTTGAGAACATGGAATCCCATCTGTAGGATTGCACAGGATAACTCAAAATCAACCTTAACTTTAAAGTACTCTGCAAGGACTACAAGACTATCTTAGTGCCACTACTCTAGCCATTTCCCATGGCTAAATGTCCAACAAAATGAAGTAACACAATTTTACAAATACCTATTATTTGAAACCATGTTAACATTTAAAATAAGATTTTAGCAGCCAGGCACAGTGGCACAACACACATAATCCCAGTGATTCAGGAGGCTGAGGCAGGAGGATTACAAATTCAGAACCAGCCTCAGCAAATTAGCAAGGCCCTAGGCAACTTAATGAGAGCCTGTCTTCAAATTAAAAAAAAAAATTAAAATTTAAAATTTAAAAGGGCTGGGGATGTGGTTCAGTGGTTGAGTGCCCTTGGATTCAATTCCCAGTACCAAAAAATAAAATAAAATAAATTTTTGTTTTACCTGTTGTCTTGCTTTTTGGAGGCTAAGGTGGGAAAAGTATAGATTCTGGAGTCAAAATGTCCTTATTACCTATTAGCTACACAACTTTATAGCTTTTCCACCTATAAAATAGAAATAATTGTGTATACCTCTTGTGAGGATGAGTAACATATTATTTGCAAAATTCTTGACTCTTCTGATACAATTTAGTATTCCCCCTTAGTTTCATTTTTTCCACCTCCTTCTCATTTGTTTTCTTGCTTTATTTTTGAGACTTCAGTGAGTCACCTTAAATTCTTTTAGAACATGACAGAATTTAACTATATTTATTATAAAAATACAAGATACTCCTCTGGAAGTAGGGGTGGGCACTGATCAGGGAGGCACCTTTCTGGGTAATGATAATATTTTGGTAAGAATTTGGGTTACACATGTGTATGCATTTGTCAAAATCAGGCAAATATACAGTTAAAATTTAGAAACAAAACACACAAATATTACCTCAAAAAAATAAACCTTTAAACAAATAACAACCTCTACTTAATGATATGCATGCTGAAATACAGAGGAGACAACTCCTCAAAAACACAATGGGTAGATGGTTGGATAGAGGGATGAGATGTACATACACTAAAATATTAATGATTGAAACCAGGTAGTGGGTATATGGTTGCTTGCTATAATATTCTTTCAACTTTGCAGTGTGTCTGAAATTCTTCATAATAAAATGTTGGAAAAAAATGACCACTGGAAAAAAGTGGAAGGCACTCAATATACATTACTTCTCTTCTTGAACCCTCTCCTATAGATAACTAATCCATTTCCTCAATCGCCTATAAATACTTACTAGACCCACATTATAGTATTGCCTAGTATTAGTTGCTTAACTTATACTATAACCCCTCTACACTTTGGTTTCTTCCTCTGTGGAATACCAACTGCATGCACCTTGAGATTTTTGTGAGAACTGAGATAATACATAAGACCTAGCTTAGTACCTGCCACATAACTGGTATTCAATAAAAGCTAGCTGCTGATGTGTCAGTACAGTATTATAGTATATGATTCCAGAATCAGAAGTGGTTGGAAGCCCTGACTCCTGACTGCCTGGCTTCAAACTCCAGCTCCACCAGTTATCACCAGTGTAGCAGTGGGCAAAATCTTTAAACTTTCTGTGGTTCAATGTTCTCATCTGTAAAGCAGGGGTAAGTATCACTTTTATGGGGTTATGATAATGACAATTTATATATATATATATATATATATATATATATATATATATATATGAGAGAGAGAGAGAGAGAGAGCGCGCGCGCTTAGAGAATAAATAGAACAGTGTAAACATTCAAGGTTAACAAACTCACTATGCTAGGTACTCAAAGGACATAGAGATAGATGTGGAAGTCCTTGCCCCCTCAAGGAGTTGATAATTCAGGAGTGGGAAGGCAGTCATTACAAGGCAAACTGGGATATATGCTAAAAGATAAGTGGGGACAATGGACTTGGAATACTTGAGGCAGAGACTGAGGAAGGCCAAAGAAGGCTTCGAGGGAAGGGTGGCATTTGACGAACTGGAATTTGGAGCAGAGAAGGGGAAACAACCTCAGAAATGTGAAAGGACATAGTATAGCCTATTAGAATTTAAGAAAAGGCAGCTCAGGTCAGTTGGGAAATTCATGTCTGAATTTCTGAATCAGGAGGATCAGGATCAGATGGTGGAAAGCTATGCTGATTAATAAAGACTTTGATTCTGCAGAAGAACTTGGAAAAAATGATCCTCTATTCATATATTCCACTGGATTTGCAGAGCCGAGTCTTATAAATTAATTATGTCAACTAATAACTTATCCTTTATTTTTTCTAATAAAATTGTTCGTTACCTATTGTACTCTTTATATAGAACCCTAGAAATTCATAGTAATTTTTACCAACTTACAGCATGAGGATGTATCTCTACTAATAAAAAGGCACAGAGCTTCTGGAAGAAGGGCCAGGAAAGAGATTACTAACAATGTTGTGAAACTGGGTTAGTTAACACTGCTTTAGTTGGTTCACTGCTTTGAGGTTACAACTTGGAATCTGACCCAAGAGATTAAATTCAGAAAGGGAGAAATGTCCGTGCAGCAGCAAAGAAAAATTGGTTCCCTCTGGATGCTGCCAGCTGGCCACACTGCCTTGGTAAACACATTTCTGATTGCCATTGCACTGAGCAAACCCACTAAGCCTTACCAAAGTGTCTCCAACATCGCAGCCTGAGGTGAGCAATCAGGCCAAGGGCAGGTTTTACAGCTACAGGAACCAAGTGCTGCTTCAAAATTATATAAATTAAATATATTAAGTACACTTGAAAACATTTTTTCAACACAATTGGAGAGAAATTAAGTAGTAATAATAATTTATTTTAAAACTTTATTTTAAGAAGGAACACTGATAGAATAGAGGAAGAGGATTGACAGGGAGGGAAAAGAGGAAATGGGGAAGTACTAGGGAATACAATCTATCAAATTATGCTATGTCCGTATATGAATATGCCAAAATGAATCTCGTGTGTGTGTGTGTGTGTGTGTGTGTGTGTTATGTGCTAATTGAAATAATAAAAACAATAGAAAGGAGATCAGTAGAGGTGAGCAAGTAGATAGGGGAGAGAAAGAAAAAATGCTAGGGAATGATGTTGATCAAATTATGTTATGTGCATGTACAAATGAATAATAATGAATCCCACTATTATGTGTAATTACAATGTACCAATTAAAAATAAATTAAAATTTAATAACAAATTAAAGGCACTATTTTTTAATATAAACTAAGGCTTTTTGGTGGAGGCACCTTTGAGTGAAGTAGGTGAGCTGGTTAATTCAGGCTAAGAGTAACAACTCCTGGTCTATGAGCTTCATGAGGGCAAGCACCTTGACTATGTTGCTCACTGTGGTATTCTCAGGGCCTAATCCAGTGTCTAGCATGTAATGCTTTCTCACAAAATACTTGTTGATGGAATAAGTCTAGTCCCTAGCTTTGTAAATTCAGAAATCTCATCTTTATAGTTCACCAAAAGGTCATTCAATCCTTAATTGAGTGGAGGTAGAAATGACTTGACACCAACCAAACTCAATGAAGACAAAATAGGTTTCCCTCTCATTTGTAGAAGGGGTATAACTTTCCAGGAGCCTTGTTGTTCTTGTCATTCATCCAGAGCTGTCTTCCTAATATCAGAGCATCTAGGAAACAGAATCCTAATCTGACTGATGCCTGAGGAACAAATTTAGAGCTCCCTAGGAAGTCTTCAACTCACATATCTAGCATGCCCAGCAACCAGAATGTCTCCCTCAGGCCAATGTGGTATCTCCCCTCCTGCAGAGCACACAAGATCTTCTCTGACAGAGCCTCATTCTCTGAATCCCCTAGACTCAATGTAGACTCCCAGTCTTCTATCCCTGTGCACCATTTTTCATCTAAGCATGTTGCAACTCCTAGATTTTAAGATTTTTCTGCCCACAGTGCATTAGTTTGGCTATTCCCCAAATGACAATGTAGAGACCTTCATCTATACATGCCTCCAGAGACAGCTTGGGTCTGGCCACCTGCATGGATATGCACCAATTTTCAGGTGACTTCGCCTCAGCAGCAAACACTGAGGCAATATCTTTAGAGAACTCCATGGTACTAAGTGATATCTTGGGACCCACATATAAGACCCATTTACAATTTTTTTGTTAAGTGCTTGTATTAACTAATTTTCTACTCATTTGGCCTCATAAAAATTTTAGGAAAATTTCCCATCAGCATGGCTTTTCAATAGTGTATGTTTTTAAAAGCTCTAGACAATTAAATATATTAGAAAATGAGCCTAGAGGCAACTCTGTGGAAAGTCATCACTAGAATTTACCTAAGCTTTCTTTTATATTCGTAAGCCAGTTTCTACCAAGAGCAAATAGTTTCTCTAACCCTATGAGGGCTTTTTTTATTTGAAAGAAAAATCAGAGAAAACAGGCAGATTTTATAAGGAATCTTATTGAGATTTTTTTAAAGCTAATTTTAGACTTTTGGAAAAGTTACAAAAATAGTCCAAAGAATTTCCATATATCCCTGATTCAGCTTCCCCTGATGTTAGAATCTTACATAACCATAGCATATTTAACAGAAGCAGGACACTAACATTGATATAATGCTATTAACTAAACCAAAACCTTATTCAAATTATACCAGTGTTTTCTACCAATGTCACTTTTCTGTTCCAGACTCCTATCCAGGATCCTTGGTATATTTAGTTGTCATCCTCCTTAGTGTCCTGCAGTTTGACAATTCCTCAGTATTTCCTTATCACTCATGTCCTTGACATTTTTAAAGAATATTAATTGGTGTTTTGTTTATTGTCCCTGATTGGAGTTTCCTGGTGTTTTCTTCTGATTACACTGAGGTTATGTATTTTGGGCTAAAATACCACAGAAATGATGTTATTTTCTTCTTAGCAGTATGGGGTTCAATATGTTACTATGTCTTACTTGCTGGTGATATTGCTATTGATCTCTTGATTAAGGTGGTTTTTCCACTAAAAGTTACCATATTTTCCTTTAGAGTAAAGCAAATATGTTAAGAGTAATTTATTTGAGACTATGAAAATTCTGAGCTACATTCCTACTCTTTGTATTGTCTTATTTTGAGACAGGGTCTCACTAAGTTGCTGAGGCTGGCCTTGAACTTTGGATCCTCCTGCCTCAGCTGCCCAAGCCACTGGGATCTCAGGTGTGCATCACAATGCTCGGCTCCATCAAAGACTTCTTTTTTTTGGTACCAAGGACTGAATCACTGAGCCATATCCCAGCCCTTTTTTAGATTTTATTTAGAGGCAGGGCCTCTCTAAGTTGCTGAGGCTGGCTTTGAACTCAAAATCCTCCCGCCTCAGCCTTATGAGCTGCTGGGATCACACGTGTGTGCCACCGTGCCTGGCTCCAACAAAGATTTCTTAAAGAACTACTGGCTCTCTTATCAATTACCTGTTTGCTCTCCTTAAGGAGTTTATAAGATTTCCCCTTACTATTTCTGTAATATAGTTTATAAGATTTCCCCTTACTATTTCTGTAATATAAGCACTGTGTTATTTTATTTTATCTGTTCAGTTTTACTTTTTTTGTTTATAAAAATATCTATCTTTGTTGTTAAAAAAATCATTGTGGACCTTTCATAATCCCATCTTCAGAGGTTGGCACTATAGAGAGTTTGATATATGTTCCATCTGAACTTTTTTTTCCTTGTTTAATATCACTGGAACTAGATACCATGCACTTAAATCCCATCCCACCATAGACTTCAGGAACTTACTTAATTTTGTGTGCTGGCAAGTTTTTTTCTCTCTCTCTTTTTTTTTTATGGCCAGTGACTTTTTAAAATATTTTTAGTAACCGAGAAAAATAATTAAATGAATTAAGAAGAACCAAACGGATAAGGATCTGGCCCAGAATGGAATGACTGTTCAAAATAAATACGACACAAAATCAAAAAGTTAAATGAGAAAAACCTAAAGAGCCTTTCAATGGATATAAGAAAATCATTTAATAACATTCATTCCTACAAAAATACTAGTAACAAAAGAGAACAACAAGCACATAGATAAGACAAGACAATATACTTCACCTCTTCTAAGCCAAATGTGAAAAAAAGGGATCTCCTCTAGCATGACTACCTTGAATATTTTTTAAGTTCTTCTGACGGAGTAAAACAGCTGAACTAAGATGGGCATAAAGATTGCATTAAAAGTGAAAAGTGTTATGAGAGCAAGCATTTAAAAAATTTTGGAAGAACTCTTCTGTAAGGTGGAAATTAAAATTTTATGGCCTTGTTTTTAAGTAATATCAACTGAACACTGCTATGGGGAGAGTGAGGTCACACAGTGGACATCTGCAACTCCAGATGCCACATCTGGACTAAGGTCAAAATTCATTTTTGCTAAACTTCTTAAAAATTTGAAGGCATATGACTTGCTTCCTGGATTTATCTACTTGTAGTACATTGAATAAAATTTCAATAGTTTGTAAGTTTATCACTTATTTGTACAATTCAAATGACAATCAGAAGGAGGTCATCTCTCACAGTTTTCCCCTAGAACAATAACAACAACAAAAGCAACTAACAACATGATACACATTGGACACCATTCATTTTAAACACTTCACATGCTCATTCTCTTACCATGATCCTTCGTGATAGATACTCCTAATGCTTCCAATTTATAGATGAGGAAACTGAGTCACAAGCTAATAACTTGCCCAAGATCAATCAGCTAGTAATAGGCAGAGACAGAATTCAAACTCAGGAGCTCCTTGTTGTCATAGAATGC
Source organism: Marmota marmota marmota (assembly GCF_001458135.2). Taxonomy (NCBI): domain Eukaryota; kingdom Metazoa; phylum Chordata; class Mammalia; order Rodentia; family Sciuridae; genus Marmota; species Marmota marmota. The sequence continues at coordinate 17,677,506 of NW_026000026.1, read as the reverse complement.
ATGAGCAAACTGTTATCTGGAGAAGAGACACAACCTGTGAATTAGAGTTCTAGAGGAAGCTGACTTGAACAAAAAATTCAAACGACAAGAAAACCACTTTCAGAATGAAAAGTTCTGAGAGAAGAAACCAGAAGGAGCTCCCAGGAACATAATTAACAATCAAAAAGAGGCATAACAGGGTGTCTGCAGCCTAAAATCATCTGAAAACAATGTGCAGAAGGAAAACAGAAAAAAAAGAGCTCCCAGTAAACAAGTTCAGCCAGTAGATTACAGGAAAGGGATGCAGCAGTCCCCCTGCCCCACCACCCTCCCCCGCCACCCTCCTCCAGCAGAAAGAGTCTAGAAACAAGGCAATCTAAGAGGAAAACCTCAAGAAAGAGAGAAAAACCAAATAAACAAATCAGAATATCTCTTGTTGCCATCTGTAAACAAAAATGAAGCTACCTCCAACCATGTGCCCTGTCACTCCTCAGGGCATCTGCATTTCCTCACCCCCCTGACTCCAGCACAAGCTGACTTGGGGACTCTGGAATCACTATTAGTTTTCTGAGAAACCAGGGACTTAGCTTCTTCTGATCCAACTGATCTCTGAGCGCATGGCCCCTGCTGACCGCTGCTTCTTGTAGGCAATCATTTCTTCCATATCACTTTTCTGCTTTTCCTCTCCTTCTTCTATCATAGATTTGGCATTGGGGCCTGGTTTGCAACCCCACTTCTTAGCTTAGTAACAATGCCTTGGAGTCTTAAGTGTCCTGACCCACAAAGTAGAGTAATAATAATTTCCATGCACAGATTTAAAAAAAAAAAAGCCATCTGAAAATATCTAGATACTGTGCCGAACACATATTATAGTGCTCAATATGTTTTGATTTTGTGCATAGAGAAACTAATCTTTGCCAAGAGCCCATTCTAAGACCTTTCATTTTTATGGCTACACGTTCTTCTTGAGGGAGATTTTATATCTATTCTTATGGCTTCAGCATTACCCCTCAGGATCAAAGTGAGTTTCACACCTTATCTCCAACTCCTTCTGACCCATATTTCCATCTGCTCCTAGATATTTTCCTAGACACCTAATTTCAGATGTCTTAAATTCAACAAGTCCTAAAATAAACTCTCCTCTGCCTCTCTTCAAATTAGTCTCTGTATTCCCATATACACAACTTTGACCTCACTACTTAAACTGGTCAATAGTTCCATCATCTATCATCACCTTCCCTAAAACCAACAAAAACCTCTTGGAGGCATCCCCTAATTATCAATCCCACCATGTCAGGCACCAGCATTTTGGATTCTGCCTCAGAACACCTCACCTTCTCTTCTCCATCTTCACTGCTATTCCTTTTTCAAGCTGTAGACACCTCTCACCTGGATGACCACCACAGCTGCTTAACAGCTTCTCCTCCCTGAAGTCTGTGCTTCATTAGTGCAGTTGAAGTCAGCTTTCTAAGAAGGAACTTAAGCATGATCTCCCCTGCTTTAAAACTTCTGTGCTACAACCCATAGTTTATGAATGGAAATTTGTTGGCCAGGTATTCAAGGTGTGTCACTATCTGGCTCCAATATCCCTCTGACCAGTCTCATCTCCAGCCACTCTCCCAAGAAGGGGTTGATGCACTAGGGGACCCTTAAGCCCCACCCTCTCACTTTATCCTGTCTCACAAAGCCCTGCTGGTACAAGCAATAATGCTCAGCTCCTGAATACCTTTGCCCACTCATCAAATGTGGCTCCCTCCTTCCTTCGTGCCGCCAATACACCTGATATATCACATCTTTTGCCTCTGTTAGTTACATGCCACTTACTCAAGCAAAAAAGGGACCTTGAAAGCAGGGACAGATCTGTCCTTATCTTTGTATATCCTGCCTCTAGCTCAGTGCTTATCAACTCCAACTGAGGCCTAAGTGGTTAATAACTAACTCAATGAATCAAAAAGAGCAAAATACTAATGAATACTAGGCTGAAACTCAGAAGAATTAATATACCTCACAGAATAAATGTAAAATGTGAAAGGAAAAATAACTGGTGGGCAGGAGGCCAGATAAGGAACAGGAAGAGAGAATACCAAAAAAGGAAGAAACTGAATTTACTAATATGAAGGAAAGTTCCTGCTTCAGCTTTGATGATAGTAAGTTAATATAGAAACAAATGTTATTTTTAACATTAGGGAAATTCAAAGATTGTTCACCTTGAAAATTTGCTTAAAGGCTATAAAGAAGCAAAGATATTCCATAACAGAAGGCATAATGACAAAAACACAATTAAGAATTACGTAAATTAAGAAATATTATTAAAATGAGTATTGTACAAAAACAAGAATAAAACTAGATACACAGCTAAAAATCCTGAGGGGAGAGGAAAAAAGAATCCAGAGCAATTTTCTAAAAGAAAGAAAATAGTTATTTTGAAGCCAAAACCACAACACTTTAGAAGGGTTCATTAACAAATTGGCAAGAGTTGCTGTCTAAGAGGGAATTGTTTGCCTAAGGATAGGAATGAATGGGAAACTGACTCTTTACTATATCCTTTTGTATTTTTAAAATTTTTATATTTCAACTAAAAATTCCTGTGACTATGTGAAAAGTGAAAATTCTAAAAGTAAATGAATTAGAGAACACATAAAATTAGAAAAACTGGACACAAAAAGCAACAAAATGATAAAATAGTAATACTATATATGTGCTAATAAATTTGGATAAAACTGAATAGATTGATTTTTTAATAAAAATATATAATTCTAGGGGCTGAGGTTGTGGCTCAGTGGTAGAGCGCTCGCCTAGCATGTGTAAGGCCCTGGGTTTGATCCTCAGCACCACATAATAATAAATAAAGATATTGTGTCCATCTACAACCAAAAAATACACACACACACACACACACACACACACATTTCTAATGCTGACAAAAATAAAACACCCAACATCTTTTTAAAAAATTCTGATAAGTATATTCCCCCAAAGCAGCTACTCTGATACCTTATTAGTGAATCCTTTCAAACACTTCAGAAATAATTCACATTGTACAAATCATGCCTAAAATAGGTCAAAATATAGGTTATCTAGTTTAGTCTTCTAAATTGATCCTAAAACTGGCTAAAGAAAATGAAAAAAGAGCTGGGCATGGTGTCATGGTGGGAATTATATGCCTATAATTCCAGCAGATCAGGAAGCTGAGGCAGGAGGATTCTGAACTCAAAGCAAGCCTTAGCAACTTAGCAAGGCCCTAAGCAACTTGGCAAGATCCTGTCTCTAAATAAAATACAAAAAAGGACTGGGGATGTGGCTCAGTGGTTAAGCACTCCTGGGTTCAATCCCTAGTATCAAAAAAAAAAAAGGAAAAAAGAAAAATGTACAAAGCTCACTCAGAATTTTCACACTCAAAACATTAAAAGAAATAATAGTAAACAGAATTTAGGAATAGATTAAATTTTTTAACTGTGTCAACAGACACTAAAAGTATATTCATTAAAACTGAGCAGTTGTACTGAGTATGGTAGTATATGCCTGTAATCCCAGCTGCTTGGGAGGTTGAGGCATGAAGATTGCAAATTCAAAGCCAGCCTCAGGAATTTAGCAAGGCTTTAAGCAACTTAGTGAGACCCTGCCTCAAAATAAAAAATAAAAATGACTGGGGATGTGGCTCAGTGGATAAGCACCCTTGGGTTCAATCCCTGGTACCAAAACAAAAACAAAAATCCAACAGCTATTTTTAATGTAAGGATTCTAAAACTAATAAAAAATATATATATTTTTACCCTGATTGAAGTACCTATTTAAAACTAAATGTAAAAAAAAAATATGCTGTCATTAAGTATAGGTACAAAATGATGAAGCTTTCTATCATATCACTGTTAATTAATATAGTATCAGGGGCTAGAAGAACAGTCCAGGGGTAGAGCTCTTGCCTAGCATGCACAAGGCCCAGGGTTTGATCCCCAGGACCTTAAAAAAATAAATAAAGTTGGAACTTCTGACACTATATATAGGACAATATAAAGCAACATAAAAATGAATGAGAGGGGCTGGGGTTGTGGCTCAGTGGCAGAGCACTTGCCTAGCATGTGTGAGGCACTGGGTTCAATCCTCAGCACCACATATAAATAAATAAAGAATAAAGGTACATCAACAAGTAAAAAATATTTTTAAAAATTAAAAAAAATGAATAAGAGCTACAAATAAAGGCAGAGATAAACTATTTTTACATTCAATAAATACCACTGTATACCTATAAAATCTAAATGAATCATTTGAATGGTTATGATGAGTTTAAAGTGATCAGAGCCATCACCAATAAGGAAAAAAATCATGAATATTCCTGATTTTCAAACTTGAGTACATGTGAAAAATCAACTAGGGAAGAAGCTTTTAAAAATTGTCAATACTATGACTTGCCCCAGACAAAATGCCTCAGAACCTCTAGGGGAGGGATCAGATATTAATATTTTATAAAGCTTCTCAGGTGACTTAATGTGCAGCCTACAATTGTATATTCAATTATTGGAAGAGCTTAAAAATGCAATGCAAAATGTGTAACTATTTGTATTTGCAAATGGGAAGAGAAACACTGCTGAAATTTAGAAGAGGAAACTTGACAGGAGACACAGTTAGCTCCTATGCTAATGTTTGCAGTTTATACAAAAACCAATACCCAAGTCAATGGAGGGGGACATGACCCACAGCCTCAATAGATTGATGGAAATGAGAGGTCATTAGTCTCTGCCCAAGTGCTGTTAAAATGGGAAGCATGAATGAGAATTTGACAGAGGCTTAGGTGGTCCAGGATTACATACATACCTGTAGAGGCTACATGCAAGATAAATTCTCACAAATGCAATTGTTGAGTCAAATGGTATGCATCTTTAAAGTGAGAGATTTATTTTAAAAAGATCTTAAATATGACAAAGAAAAAGCATGATATCAAAATATCATCACATATAGGTAGGAGTGGAGTGGGAGAGACCAAGTAAGCTGAAGTTAGGCAAGATGGCTCAGCGTTACCAGGAAGTAGGTAAGAGATGGATCTCAAACAAAATTTCTGTAATTCCAACATGGCTTTACTCTTGCCACCTACCTCCTCCCACTTCAAACTCTAGTCATCACACCCAATGTCCCCATCCTACCAGACCCCTAACCCAACAGGCATTGCTAGGGCCTATCTGATATCCTCTGTCCTAAGTGCAATATTCTTTCAAGGCCCCTCCCACTGGAACAACTCTCTTTTTGCTTAACTCCCTATATTTTACCACCCAAAACTTTCCTAGACATTTCTGTTTAAGTAATATTTCATGTCTGGTGTTTGGTATAAATATCCGATCTGCCATTTATATTCTGGAAGTAGAATACAAATTATCTTCCATATTAAAAAGCTATTTTTGACTATGGCATTTAAGCCCTCTTTTTTATTAGACTTTTAATATACAATTTAAGATGCTTCCTCCATGATGTTTTTCTGTTCATCATTTTCAATCCAATCACATGATCTCTAAATTTACTTCATCTTCCTAACATAAGCATGCTTCATTCTTTCCCTAAACAAACACCTACTAAGCATCTATTCTCTGGCACTGTTTTAGATCCTGGAGATAAAGTTCTTGCCCTTGGGGAGCTCAGGCAGTTGAGGTGTATGGGTGTGGAGGGAGGGCAGGGAGACAGCCAATAAACAAGTATTTGTATAGCAGTCAAATGTTAGTAAGTGACCTGGAGAAAATTTAAAAGGATAGAGTGATGCCAAGGGTTTGATAATGTCAATTTCAATTGATGGTGTCATGGAAGGCATCATTGATAAGGTAATTTGGGGACAGAAACCTAGAGGGAGATGACAGGAATCCTGCGGATTTCTGGCAGGAGAGGATTCCAGGCAGGAAAAACAAGTACAATGGTCTGGAAGCAGGAACATTTCTAGACTAACTGAAGTTCAACAAGAGCAGAGTCAGGGTAAGGGTACGCATTAAAAAGTGCACATACGGGCTGGGGATGTGGCTCAAGCGGTAGCATGCCCGCCTGTCATGCGTGCGGCCCGGGTTCGATCCTCAGCACTACATACAAACAAAGATGTTGTGTGTCCGCCGAAACCTAGAAAATAAATATTAAAAAATTCTCTCTCTTTCTCTCTCTCTCTCTTTAAAAAAAAAAAAAGAAAAAGAAAACGTATGTACAAGAAACTTGTCTTATACCATTGTTAGAGGGTTGATGTATAATGCCACTAAATAGTTTTACTCAACTTTAAAACTCAGAGTTAAAGAATGATCAGGCTTGGAAGATATTATATATCCAAGAATAGTCCTGCTATAATCCATTACTGAACCACAGGGAAGGAAAAAACCCCACCCCCCACCATCATGAAGCAGAAAGTTCCAGAGGTTACAATTACGGGGAAATTACCATAAGTTTGCGCAGGAATGATGTTGCCATGGCGTTGTCTGGAGAATACTATAGTACATAACTCCCAGCATCCTATAGCATCAATGACTCTGTCTCCATTTCCTTCCAAAAATTTTTATCCAACATACTGGAGAAAGTTTCTTAACTTCATAGAGGAAAATAATGTAAAAGATTTCCTTTATTTAAAAAGTTTACTAGAGTGTATCTGTTTCATCAAATGAAGTATATATCTATTTATACTGAGTGTTAGTCTTCTTTTTGTTTTTGATACCAGGGATTGAACTCCGGGCGTTTAACCACTGAGCCACATCTCTAGTCCATTTTTTATTAGAGAAGGGTCTCACTAAGTTGCTTAAGGCCTCACTAAGTTGCTGAGGCTGGCTTTGAATTTGCGATCCTCCTACCTCAGCCTCCTGAACCTGGGATTACCGGGGTGCACCACCATGCTTGGTAGTCTTTATCCTTTGTATTAAATTATTAAAAATTTTTCCTATGCCAGAGTGCCACACATATTGTAGTTAGAGAATAAGATTTGGAAAACTAGTTTTCAAAGCACAAGTTTTGCATTCAAACTAAAAACTGACACTTGGCCTAATCAACACATCAAGAGACACAATACACAACTCTGCTTTTATGATATCCAATGGTTAACCTACAGTATAACAAGAAATCACCTAGTTATACTTTCAATTCATATTTTTAGATTGATCCAAAAAGGAATAATTTGATCAAAGAGCTCAGGGATAAAAACAGTGGGGAGTACTGGGTTTGTGGCTCAGTTAGAGCATTTGCCTAGCATGTGTGAGGCACTGGGTTCAATCCTCAGCACCACATAAAAATAAATAATAAAATAAATGTATTGTGTCCATAAAAAAAAACTGGGGAGGACTAAATAAAGAATATTTAATAGCAATACAAAGACTAAATATGATTATAACAACTTATGTGTTACAAAATTTTAGTAATTGATATAGCAAGAATTTGGGTGAAATTCAGAAGCACATAACTTACCTGAGAAGCATACTTTTCCCTTACTTCATTGTTATTTCCAGTTTCCCCTTCACTTTATGCAGTCGCACATGCATCTTCAAAGGGTCACTTGTTACTTCTGCAGTTGCAATTCAGTTCTATAAAAGAATGACCATCATCACTTCACAAGAAGAGAAGGCACATTCTAGGAAGCTGAGTTATCTAATCTCATGTCCTAATTCATTTTATAACTATATACAAATAGAAGGTGGGAAGAATTTAAAAAGTTATCAAAATACAAACTAGTAATTTAAAACTATTAAAATTCTAATGGAAATAGAACATATAAATGGAAGTAAGGAAAACAGAACAAAATGATTCATTAAAACCTGTAATTTTTATACATTCCCCTCCCCATCAATGAGTTTTTATTCCTCTCTTAGCTAAGTTTGAGGTGGCTTGGCAGAAATAATAAAATTAACTGAGAGGTAGCCTTAAACTTCAAGGATGCACACACCCTGAAGGATATACTACTCTCTCATGGTTTTATACTCAAAGCCCTGGGAGTTTCCTAGTATGAGCTACAGAATTGGCTCATACTGTAAGTTCCAGGCTTAACTACTCTGTTCGCTACATTTTTTGTCTCTGATTCTTATTCCTATGTTTTTCCATTCTGCCCAGTGCCAATGTTGAGCACACAGTAATACATGGTGAATAAATGAAACAATAAATAGATTTTCAACAAACCACCAGAGAGATGCTTCATGTGATCTTAAAATTACTTGGGAAACACTTGGAAAAAAACACTGCTCCTGAGATCTTTTTTCTCCAAAGCATTCCCTTTGGTTAAAACACCCATTAGCAGTAAAACAGCCCCAGTGTGAGTATATGGGAAGGTGTCAGAACTTCAAACAGACATCCAGAACTTGGTACACTACAGAGGGGGACTATGAGCGTCTGTGAATATAAACAGGTTTGCCCTTCAAGTTTTGTACTAACAAGCTTTAACCTCATTAACTAATTTAATCCTTATAATAACCCTAGCAGGTAGATTCTATTATTCTAATCACCCAGATAAGGAAATGAGGTATAGAAAGGTTAGTTACATAAACTACCCAAGGAAATGCACTATGTGCTATGCTGCTTTTCATAGGCAGGAGTCCCTCAATAAATATAATTTCATGGTAAGATAAAGTCTCATCCACCTATTTCACTTTCTTTTACTGCTTTCTTGGCATGTCTAATTAAATAGCTCCATTTCTAGTTAAATTAGCTTTTGTTGAAATTTTTTCCTAATTAATAATTTATTGAAAAACCTACCTTCTAATTCTCTACAACTTAAAAGCTGGCCTTTTCTCACTTAAGAAATTATCCCTTTGAACATTAGAAAAAGGAAATATTTTAAATTTGGTGGAAATCAAAAGCAATAATTATTTAAAGCTAATTATTCATATACACAAAATACTTCAGCTAATTACATTTATTTCAGGTATTTTTCTATGCTTACGAGATCCCTTCTAACTTTAACATCTGGAAGCCCTCCTTAAGCAAGGCATTTCTTCTATTCTGTAGTCGATTAGAACTAATGATCACAATGTCAAAAGCTGTGGGTTCAATCCACTATAGCAAAGCACTCCTGTTTTTCTGAGTAGGAAGTTCTGCTCAAGTTCAGATCTTTTGCCAGATACAATCTAAGGTTCCAACTTCAAAAGATCAAGAGAGACTTAAGTTTTTAAAAAATGTTTTAAGTTTTTATACAACTCTGCTTGATTGATCTGAAAACAGAATTTTGCTTTTCCTGACACCAATTCTACTGACAATAAAAAGCATTTGCAAAAGTTTTATAAAGTGTCACAAAAATTCCTACTACTGCAATATAGAAAACCTCCATAAATATATGATTACAATTCCATAAATATTTCTAAGATTTTTAAAAAATTACTATATATTTTCATAAACCAAAAACTGTTCCATTTCCAAATAATATGGAGTTATTTTAAACATGCTTTTCAAATTAAATGGAAACCAATCAATACCCAGTCTAGATTACATTTTAAAATAACCCAGGACCCATTCAAGGTAGAAGTTTTCCAAGATTCAACAAATAAACATGAAAAAGCAAAACTACATTCCTTAATTGTTATTATAGGAGAAACCCATTTGGGATTGTCTGTCTTCAAGATTTCCTGCCCACAGTTTGAAAGAACTTCCCAATGCACTAATGCTACAAAACATATGGATTCCAATAGTCACAAGGTAACTATGACAGCAAAGCCACCCATCCTTGTGAGATCATAGAAACCATATGATGTAATTTTTTAAACTGAGGTAAAATTCACACAAAATTAACCATTTAAAAATGTACAATTCAGTGGCATTTAGAATATTCACAATGCTGTGCAACCATTACCTCTATCTAGTCCCAAAATACTTTCATCAAAAACTCAATACTCATTAAACAGCCACTTCCATTCCCCCTCTTCTAGCCCCCGACACCATTATTATGCTTTATGTGTCTACAGATTTACTTCTTTTGGGAATTTCATATAAATGCAATCATATAATAATTCTTTGCGTTGGCCTTCTTGAACTGGCACAGTGTTTCAAGTTTCATCTATATTGTAGTGTGTGTCCCCACTTCAAAATTTTTAAGGCTGTTAAGTATTCCGTTATCAAATATATCACATTTTGTCCATTGAGTCAGCCATTGATGGACACTTGGGTTATTTCCACTTTTTGGCCACTATTAATAGTGCTGCTATGAACATAAGTGCACAAATATTTACTTGAATACATGTTTTCAATTATTTTGGGTACACATTTACAAGTGTAATTACTAGAAAATGTGGTAATTTTATATTCAACTTTTTGAGAAAGTACCAAACTGTTTTCAGTCCTACAAGCACTAGTGTCTGCACTAGTTTACAGTCCCACTAGCAAAGTTCAAGGATTTCTCCACATCCTCACCAATGCTCATAATTTTCTGTTTTGTTTTAAAATTATAGTCATCCTAGTAGGTATCAAGTGTATCTCATTGTAGTTTTTATTTGCATTTCTTTAATCACTAAAGGTGCAGAGTATTTTTTCATGTATATGTCCTTTGGAGAAATGTCTATTCAAGCCCTTTGTCCATATTTTAATTGGTTTGCTTGTCTTTTTGTTGTTGAGTTGTAAGATTATAGATACTAGGCCCTTTTCAGATATGCAAATGATTTCCCCCTTCTTTTGTAGGTTTTCTTTCAACTTACTGGATGGTGTCCTTTGATGCACAATTAAATTTTGAAGTGGCCTAATTTATTTTTTTCTTTCATTGCATATGGGTTGTTTGTTGGTTTTTTTGTTTGACTTATGGTACTGGGAATTGAACCCAGGAGCCCTTTACCACTGAGCTACATCCCCAGCCTTTCTTTTTTTTAATATTCATTTTGGTTGTAGTTGAATACAATACCTTCATTTTATTTATTTTTATGCAGTGCTGAGGATCGAATCCAGCACCCTGCACATGCCAGGCAAGCATTCTACCACTGAGCCACAACCCCAGCCCATCCCCAGCCTTTTTAATTATTTATTTTTAAAGTTTGTGAAAGGGTCTTTCTAAATTGTCAGGGTTGGCTTGAATTTAAAATCCTCCTGCCTTGGCCTCTGAAATAACTTGAATTACAGGTGAGCACCACCAAGTCTGACCTCATTGCTTGTGCTTTTGATGTCATCACTAAGAATCCATTATCAAATATAAGGTCATGAAGATTTACCCATATATTTTCTTCTAAGAATTTATAGTTTTTGGTCTTAAAATTCAATCTTTAATCCATTTTTAATCACCTTTAGTATATGGTGTGAAATTGGGGTCCAACTTCATTCTATTGCTTGTAAAAATCCAATTGTCCCAATGCCATTTGTTGAAAAGATTTTTTTTTTTTCAACTATCAAATGGTCTTCATATCCTTCTCAAAAATCAATTGATTGGGCTAGAGAAATAGCTCATTTGGAAGAGTGCTTGCCTTGCATGCACAAGCCTTTGGTTCAATCCCCAGCACCACATAAATGTAAAATAAAGATACTGTTTCCACTTAAAACTTAAGAATAAATATTAAAAAAGAAAATTAATTACAATTCTGAGAAATGAAAATCTTTGAGTTNAAAAAAAAAAAAAAAAAAAAAAAATCAATTGACCATGCCAGGTATGGCAGTGCATGCCTATAATTACAGTAACTCTGGAGGGCTGAAGCAGGAGGATCACAGGTTCAAGAACAGTCTCAGCAACTTAACAAGGCCCTAAGCAACTTAGTAAGACCTGGCCTCAAAATTTAAAAGGGCTGGGAATATAGCTCAGTGGTAAAACACCCCTGCGTTCAACCTCCAGTACCAAAAAGAGAGAGAGAAGTGACCATAGACATATGGGCTTACTGCTAGACTCTCAATTTTATTCTACTGATCTTTATGTCTATCCATATTGATAGCACCACACTGTTTTTATTATAGCTTTGTTGTAAATTTTGAAATTGAGATACCTGAGTCTTTAAACTTCATTTTTTTCCCAAGATTATTTTGACTATTCAGGGTCTGTTACAATCCCATATAAATCTGAGGATCACTTTTTCCATTTCTGCAAAAAATGTCACTGGAATTTTGGTAGAGATTTCATTGCATCTTTAAATTTCTTTGGGTAGTACTGCCATCTTTATAATATTAAGATTTCCAATCCATGATCATGAGATGTCTTTTCATTCAATGATATAATTTTGATGTTATCTTAAAAATATTTGATATAGTAATACACTAACTCCCTTTAGTTGTCTGTATTTCTATGGTAATTTTCAAACAGCTGGATTAACAAATATAAAGTTTACATTTGCAGTGAGAATACAATATTCATATTCTAGAGAATGGGTCAATTATTCAAGGTCTGATTGTTTGCTTCTGTAAATAAGAAATGTTAAAACTCAAAGATTTTCATTTCTCAGAATTGTAATTAATTTTCTTTTTTAATATTTATTCTTAAGTTTTAAGTGGAAACAGTATCTTTATTTTACATTTATGTGGTGCTGAGGATCAAACCCAGTGCCTCGAGCATGCTAGGTGAGCGCTCTACCGCTGAGCCCCAGCCCCAGCTCCTGTAATCAATTTTCATCATCATCAGTTCCTAGTAAAGCAGTTGATACACAAGAACTGTTTATGTTCACTGATTCTTAAGTTGTTTAACAGACTTTGCAGAATACAGGACAAATTCCCCCTTCCCCAATTTGTTATGAAACACTAGCTACTTTGCCAATGAGTCTTCTCAAAGAAGCTTGGTTAGTCAGAGCTTAGTGTCAATTGTAATTTGGTGGGGGTTAAGGAGGAAAATTTTGAAAAAATCTTTAATATTTTTTGGCTAAAATCTGTCACTTGATCAATTGAGAGAACAATTACTTGACATTATAAATATTTCTTGGGCAAGACACAATCTGTTCTATGCTCTCACATAAAAATTAGAATTGAAGACAACATAGTAACCTAGAAAAAAATAACTATGGAGTTCTCTGAGACTAGCCATTTCATGGAAATTGCATATTCTACAAAAGTAAAAGCCATTTGAGACTGGTGGATTGAGTCTGAGAGGTAGTGATTGCTTCAGAGTCCATGTCTGGTGCCAACTTTTCAAAGCTTCAGTTTGCACCTCCTCTCAATACACAAACCATGTGAGATTCATGGTCTGAGGTGATCCAGCAAAATCAGAAAGGGTTTTAAGAATCAAATTGCCTATAAATAACTTTAATCAGAAAATACTATCTGGTGTTGAAATAAATAGCTATCGACCAAATCCTGAAAAACAGATATCCAATTCCATCTACTTTGTCATCTATAATGAAACTAAAGGTAATAAAAATATCTTCTGGCAGGTTCTTGGGGTCAGTGTTTTGGCAGGAAATGCTACTAACATAAAGTTAGAAGTTCTGAGTCATTGTTGAGTTTTGCTTTTCGTTTTATACCAGAAACTTGAACTTGAAAAGGAAAAAGAGGGGCCAGAATAACCAGGTTAAGAACTTGACCCAGATGAGGCAAGAGCTGGACAACAGTCCCAGGAGGGGAAGAGCTGTGTAACAATGAACATGAAATGGACTGCTTGCTGATCAAGTCCAACATCCAAGCAGTCAGAGGATCCCTTTAGTACAGGCATCAGCAAGGCTGGTCAATATACCATCTATGGTAGGGCTCACTCTCATGGCATGAGTTTTGCCACAAATTTTCCATAAACAGAAAGCTCTTTAACAGCAGGTAGAAAGAGCTGCTTCTTTGGTCTTGCTTACTGCCTAATGAGGTTCTATCTTCAGGGACCTTACAATTTCTCACCCTCCAAGTATTTTCAACAAGCCAACTGAATAACTGTACTTCTCCCTCCATATTTCTTCAGTTTTAGTCGCACTCAGTTCACTTGAGTTTTCAGGATGCCATTCTATGTCCCAAAGCTGAAATACTGAGGCATCTGCCTGGGAGCTGGCAGGCCTGCTTCAGCTTTGTTCTCTGCTTTCTCTGTGGTGGTCCTAGCTACAAGCTCTTGGAAACCAGCCCTTAATTGTAGGGCAAATGCCTGGTTTGCAAGCCCTGCTAGACAGGAAAAGAGAAGCAGATGAAATGCTGAAGTTTATGACACAGCTACAAACTAACCAGTCTCAATTTTAAAAGAACTAAAATCTGGACACATGTCTGTCAACATGAGAATGCATAAACAAATTGTGGTATTCAAACAATGGAATGCTATGGATAAACCAATTAAAAGATAGATAAGTATCTAATATACATATCATAGAGGAATATCAAAATCATGTTGAGCAAACAAAGATAAACACAATAATTATTATATATTCTGCTTAATGGAGTTCTAGAAAAGAGAAAATTTATTGTAGTAAAAATCAGAAAAGACTTTACCTTTGAATGGTGAGGGTATATAAAGGAACTTTGCCGGGGTGACAAAAATATTCTACATATGGCTTGGGGTGGTGTCTACATCAGTATAAACATTTGTCAAAACTTATTAAACTATACCCTTAAAATATGTATAATTTGCTATATATGAATTATACCTCAACTTTTTAAAATGAAAAAGTTCAAATACTTTTTTTGAAATAACACAAAGGCAGTTTTCCATCACTTTGCACCTATGTGGCCAACATTCTGCAAAAGAGAGAAATCTCTTTAGAGGTGTATGGAAATTTATATCAATGAATTCTTTTAATTATGTAAAGGATACCTTCAAATTTCTCTTAATCTACCCTCCATATTAATTATGTTAAGCATGCTTTAAGAGCTGAAAGTACACTGTAGAAGATGAAAATACTAATTTTTTTTTAATTTGGGGGGAAAAAAAGCCCTCAATTATAAGTCAATATAGGGAAATTGGAAAATACAGAAGTGTACCTAAGACTATAGGGAAAGGGGATTCATATAATCAGAGTTACAAACATAAAGAAGCAAATAAAGTGACCTCCAAAACATCCGCTACCTAGAGATTAGCACTGTAAACTTTTTACACATACACATATAAGTTTACCCAAATGGGATCATACTGAACATACTATTTTTCATTTTAAATATATGAAACAAATACTTCTAATGCTATCATGCATTCTTTGAATTTTTATTTTATTTTATTTATTTTTTTAATACTGAAGACTAAACTTAGAGGTCATTGAGCCACATCCCCAGCCTTTTTTATTTCTTATTAGGATACAGGGTTTCACTAAGTTGCCCAGGCTGGCCTTGAACTGACAACCCTCCTGCCTCTGTATCCTGAGTAGCTGGGATTACAGGTATGCATCTGGCTCATTCTTTGTTATTATACTACTATGATTAAACATTTTCATGTGATTACTTGTCCTTCACATTTCTCTTGCCTATCATGTGTGGGCAAGTTGGCAATTTTAAAAATAATGCTGAGTTTTCATTCCTGATTATAATATATTTTGTATGAAATGTGGACAATACAGAAGAGTATATGACTGCAGGGGGAAAATTACAGAATTCAAATCATAACAATCATGAGTGCTAATTTTTATTTTTATTTGCATTTTTTTTTTATAGAAATAATAATCTAGAGGCTGGGGTTGTGGCTCAGTGGTAGAGTGCTAGCCTAGCATGCTTGAGGCACTAGGTTCGATCCCCAGCACCACATAAAGATATTGTGTCCACCTAAAACTAAAAAATAAAAATTAAAAAAATAATAATAATAATCTAAATAAATCTGTTTCTAGAGCAAGTTTTCTCACCTAGCATTGTTACATGAACAGTTTTCCCTGCCATTAACAACTTTTTAAACATTTGTTTTTTGTTTTTTGATTTTTGTTTTGTTTTGTTTTTGGGGGGTACTGGGGATTGAACTTAGGGGCACTCAACCACTGAGCCACATCCCCAGCCCTATTTTGAATTTTATGTAAAGACTGAGTCTCACTGAGTTGCTTAGCACCTTGCCATTGCTGAATTTGACTTTGAACTCCTGATTTTTTTGCCTCAGCCTCCTGAGCCACGAAGATTACAGGCATGTGCCACCGCACCTGCTTTAAACATGTGTTTTTGTTAGCCTTGTTTCATTTGCTGAATTTTGTTAGCTGCATTGATTTGCCATAATTTAAAAATTAACCCACTCTCAGGTATCTGAACATATTTTTATCCACTTTACATCATATTTTAATATAAAAATTGTCTTCATGATTATTTCCTTAGGATAAAGGGTCAAAGAATATGAATATCTTAAAGGCCTGTATTGCCAAACTGCACTGTGCCACTCTGCATTCCACAAGAGTATCTAAGAATGTCTGTACTTCTATACCTTGCTAACATTCAATTTCTCTTTCTCTCTCACACACTCTCCCCCAAATACTCCTGACCATAACCCCTCACACACCCACACACACCCACTTTGCTAACTTGATATGAGAAACTTTAAATGGGGGCTGGGGTTGTGGCTCAAGTGGTAGAGCACTCGCCTAGCATGTGTGAGGCACTGGGTTCGATCCTCAGCACCACATAAAAAATAAAATAAAGATATTGTACCCACCTAAAACTAAAAAATAAATTTTAAAAAAAAGCACCAAAAACTTTAAATGCATTTTTCACTGATAGAATGAAGTCGTTCTCCATTTGGTTAAGCCTCCTATAGTTCCTCTTCTGTGAATAGTCTGTTAAATTCCTTAGACATCTGACACTTTTCACAGGTAACCAAAAAGCATTTGAGATTTCTGGCTCAACACAAATAATGGAACATTACAATGTATCTCTCTTGTCTCTTAAAATGACCAATATAAAAGACTATTTATTATAAACATAAGAATATATATATTTTAAACATATAAAAGTAAAATAAGGATAAGTTCACAGAAACATAGGATAAGCAGGAAAGATGCCATCAGGACATCAGGAGAATAGCATGATAACTTCTATCAAAAAAAAAAACCAAAAAAAGCCATTAGGACCGACTGTTGTGACTGTTGACAATGCTAATCATTGTAAAGAAGATTCAATTTGAACCAAACAAAAGAAGGGACCTCTAAAGTCAGGCATGGTGGCACATGCCTATAATTTCAGCAACTCAAAAGGCTAAGGCAGGAGGATCACAAGTTCAGGCCAGCCTCAGCAACAGTGAGGCCCTAAGCAACTCAGTGAGACCCTGTCTCAAAATAAAAAATAAAAAGGAATGCAGGGGCTGAGATTGTAGCTCAGTGGTAGAGCACTTGGGTTCAAGCCTCAGTACCACATAATAAAATAAAGGTATTGTGACTATCTACAATTAAAAAAAAAAAAAAAGGAATGGTGATGCAGCCCAGTGGAGGTTAAGCGCCCCTGGATTCAAACCCTGGTGCAAAAAAAAAGATGGGGTGAAACCTCATGTCATTGTGCCCACAGAACCCTGGGAGGAAACAAACCCAAGTTCAGAGACTATAGAAGTTAGATGTGGAAGTAAAAGTGAGCCAGTGATTATCAGGAAAATAATTAAAGATCTGGGGAACAGCTGCATCTTCCAATGTTCTCAAGCTAAACAGTGAGAAGAGCTCTCTATAATAAAATGGAGGATCAGCTGTAGGGACCACTCACACAGGTGCTAGGACTAGAAAATGAAGAAACAGTACCTCAAATGACAAGGCACACACCCACCCAGAAGGCAGCTGATTGCACACAGTACTTAGCAGGTCCAGGGTTCGTATACTCTGAATTTACTTCTGGAAAAACAAAAAATTCCCATTTGGGCTAAGAGCCACCTTGATCACACAACCAAGTTCTCAGCCCTGGTTGCACCTAAGAATTCTCTGGGGAGCTTTTTAAAGACCAATTGCCAGGAAAGTGGCTGTGATTCAGTGGTAGAGCACTTGCCTAGCATGTGTGCGCACTGGGTTGGATCCTTACCACCAAATAAAATATATGAGAGACACTAAATGCCTAGGCCCTACACAGTTCAGTGCAATCAGCATTGACAGAGGGAGTGAGCCCAGGCATTTTTATTAATATGCTCTTCACATAATTAAATGTACCCTTAGAATTGAAAATCACTGGTCTGGATCTTCATTTATGCATGTGAACAGAAAACCAACTAAAAATCACACACTAAGAAAAACAGATTAAAAAGTGACACTAAACTGAACAGAGGAACCAAATCCAGAGGAAACAAGAGTTAATAAAGGAAAGAGAAAACAATTTTAGTAATCTCTGAAAGCTCTATGAAGATATCATTTAAAAGATCTATGAAGATAGTAAGAGCAAAGTAGTAATGCTAAAAAGTTATTAGTGGAGAATAAACAAAACAACAAAAAAGTTTTAATCCCTCAACAAAGGTCTGCACAGCAAAAAGAAGAGGAGCAAAACCAAAGACACAAGCAGTGATTTGGAAGACTGAACCCATCAACTCTCTCAAATTAGGAAATATAAGGGGAAAGAAGGATGAATATAGACAACAAATACCTGACTAACATATGCCTAACTTTTTCTTTTCTTTCTTAAAGAGAAAGTAAATGGAAAGAAATTATCAAAGAGATAATAGGGCCAATTTTTTCTCTGTTAGAGACTGGGTTGAAAGGATCTATCAAGTGCCTTATAACAATACCTAAAAGGAAACACCTAAATACAACCTGATTAAAATTTTAAATCACAAAAATAAAGAGTTAAATTCTGCAGTTTAAGGTTGGAGGAAGAGGGGTCCTAACTGTAACAAATGGAAAACTAGATTTGCAACAGACTTCTCACTGTAATATCAAATTAAAATATATAAATGAAGCAATTTCTACCAAGTTTTTAAAGGTAGAATCCCATATTCTCTTAAAACTGTCATGTATTAAGGCAAAATAGTTACTTGGGAGCATGCAAGAGCTCCATGAATTTTTACCACCATGAATTTGGGGTGGGAGGGAGAGACTCGAAGTTGTACCATAGCAAATTAAATTTACCTCCATGAAATAAAAGATGAGTTGGGATACAAGAAGCAATGCTAAACAGCAACAAAAAAAAGTAAACTAAGATCCACCACCATTATTAATAAAATAGATGTGAGATGAAATTCAACTGCTAATAAGAATTCTGTAAACAAAAGAGATAATATAGAAAAAAATCAGAAACTTCAAAAGAAATATGGGAACCAAAGTAATAGGAAAAAAATAAGCAGATGTACACTTAAAGTCTTCTTTGGAGAGGAAATACAGATGCCATTTAAGTTTGGATGCTTACAGAGAAAGTTAGTTCAAATAAAGAGATGAGCCAGGCATATTGGCACACACAAGTAATCCCAGCTATTTGAGAGGCTGAGGTAGAAGGATCACAAGTTCTAGGTCGGCCTGGGTAATTTAGCCAGATCCCGTTTCAAAATAAAATAAAAGGGATGGAGATGTAGCTCAGTTGTAGATCACCTGCCTACCATGTGCAAGACCCTGGGTTAATTCCTTGTAATGCGTGCACACAGACACACATATACATACATACATACACATATACACACACACACACACACACACACACACACCCCACAAGTTATGATCTCCTCCAGACAGTAGATGGATGATACTGAATAGAAGTGAGAGCTCTCAGAATGAGGTTAATTAGTATAACACCATGCCACACATAGCCTTGAAGTCAGATTTAGACAATTTAAATGTTGCAATGCCTCTCAAAATGTAGAATGGATGGAAGTGAAGCAAGAGTAGTAGCAGAGAGAAAGCAGCAAGCTACTACAGAAGTCCAGCATTAGTCCTACACTAGGATGTTGGCAGTGGAGATAAGTTTTGCGTACATGTTGGAGGTAAAATCAGCAGGCCCTCTGGGTTAGATTGGAATCAAAGAAATGACTAAGTAACCTTGCAATGCTTTTGCTCTGGTTTAATTTTTCATTTGAATTCTAGATTCTAAGGTATGCTGCAAACATCAAAAGCAATTACGTGATTTGTCTTCTCATCCTCCCTACCAAGTAGCTATCTTCCTCAAGCATATATTTTTACCCATATTTAACACTGTAGGGCAATTCCTCAGAGGTCCATTAGACACAATTAGGCTTTTCATACCTCTGATGAGGTCTGCCTCTAAATTATGGCCAAATATCAACTCTAGAAACCTAAATTCATTGTACACCGTAAAACTGGGCAAATAAAGAATCTACTAAAATAGGCATGACTCAGGACTACTTCTCACTAATATTTCCTAAAGATAAATTATTTTGAGAAGCTACAGACTTAAAAAGTCAGTGCATCACCAAATATGAACACCTAGCCATTCCATTGTATGTGTGTATATATGTGTGTGCATGGGTACATGTGTGTACACACATGAACACACACACACATGCATTCACATGCCAGTGATTTACTAAAAATGACAACCCTTTTCTTCATCTGAAGTTCATAATGGAGGACTTCAGCTTTTCACTAAATAAGAAGCTGAATAACTTTCTATAAAATCAAGTTTGCCTACCACTAAGGGCAAAGGCTTGTACCTCTTCTAGGGAGCCAATCACTCAACATTAACCACTGAACATTAAGCACTGTGAATTGAAGACAAACATGAGGAATCACATTCTCCAATTTCTAACTCAGACTGTTTAGAACTCAGCTTCTCTTAGGAAACCTAAATGGAAAGACATTTTACAAAGGTCTTTGGTAGAAAGAGGGTAAGGAGAAAGTAAAAAAAAAAAAATACGCTATGCTTTCATATTTTTGGATATCACAAGTATGTGTATGTTACTTACATAACTTTTAAAAGAAAAGACCATTACACAAAGCTTCCACTTCCCAATCTTTGTAATAGAAAAGCCTCCCGGGAATAATGAGAAAATTGTACTTGCTTCATAATGTTTTGATCACCAAATAAGGAATACTTATTATGTAATTATTTTAAAAGGAATACAGTTGTTGATCAAATAAATGAATTTGTAAACATTTAGTACTTACAAGGCACCAGGCTGCATGCTGTCCTAAACTCTCCTACTCCCAGACCCCTCACTGTCCTGTTCTGATCTCTGCTCTAGTTGCTTCAAGCCCCGCCTCACATGCCAACTATCCCCACAGCGAGTTCTTGCCACAGAGCCAGCCACCCACTGAACATCTGCTCTTGGATGACCCACTACCTCCCAAGCTCCACATGTCCCAAACCAGAATCCTCCTCTTCCTCAGACTTGATCCAACTCCTATGCTGTCCGTTCTCAATGCAAGCTGAGATGGTACACTCCTGCCAATAATGCCAGCTTCAGCGTAGATGCTTCTTTCTCCAACATACTTTCCCTAACTACCCCTGTTTCTCCTTCTCTAAATACTCAGTTGACTGTCCCTTTGCTGATCATTCTGTTTGCACATGCTGAATTATAATTTCCTTTCACTCTTCTGCATCCACATTAAATTATAAATTACTTGAGGCCAGGGTCACATCTGCTACTTTTTTCCATGAACAGTATTTATATCAGAAGTATTGGTTATATGAATGCCAGTTTACAGAATAAATATCTCTGGACAAAACACTTTTTTCTTAAGCCATTCCAAATAGAATGCTGACTTTTTCTTAGGATAAACAGAAATATTCTGGAGGAAATAATACTAACCTTGGTGACAGATCATCTGTTTTCTGGATATTACTGTCATTATCTTCATAACCTTGGTCAAGTCAGTTAACGTGTCTAGGTCTCCATTTCCTTACTTATAAAATGAAGGAGCTGAACTAGCTCACTAAGACTCCTTCCATTTATAAAATTCTGTAAATACTAAATTCAGTAAGACATCATCATCAAATTATTTTCAAGAGAAGCCTTAGCACTTTAATAATTTTACCAAAACAAAGTAATAAAAACTAGGTAGAGGAAGAGGAAGAACAGTGTAGCAGTTAAAAGCATGCACTCTAGGGTGAGTCCTCCCTGGCATCTTGTTTTGACTATGCTGCTCAACGGCTGATGTTATCCTGGTTGTGCTACTTAATAGTTAACACTAACATCAAAGAGTTATCAGCTTCATAGCATCAATTTTTTTTCATTTGTGAAATAGAATAGAGTTCTCACAGGATTACTAAGCTTAAATAACACGTGTAAAATGCTTAGCATAATATGCCTAGTGCAGAGTAAAAACTCAATCAATGCTAACTATTGTTACAATTTTAAACTATTAATAGAGTTCTTGCATTGACAAAGACAAGAAAAATTTATAAGAACACCAGGGGATGTACTTTCTTTGCATACTTACAAATTCTCTTTAAACTAAAAATGCAAAAAAGTATAAAGAAAAATAGAAAGCAATCATTTCCATTACAAAAATTCACAACTTATAATCGAAAACATTAAAAAAATCTGGAAAGACAGATATTTTAAATTTACAGATTGTGAATTGCTTCTTGCATCCCACTCCTTCCTTCCTTCTTCTTTTTAGGGATTCTTTAGCAGGGAGCAGTGGATGATAAACTTCTCAGTATTTACTTGAAAAAATAAAATACTTCACCCATGTTCTTGAATGATGGCTTGATACTGAATGATAGATATTCGCAGTTGACATTTTTTTCTTCACAGAACTTACTACCATCTGACAGGTTATATTTGTTTACGTTATGTCTTAACCTTCCATGTTAGGCAGCCTCTAAGACAGTCCCCAGTGATCTCTGTTTCCTGGCATTCATATCCTTGTGTAACCTCCTCTCCTGGAATGTGGCTGGGCTTACTGACTCATTTCTAACAAATAAAATATAGCAGATGTGATGGAACGTCATTTCCAAGATTAGGTTATATAGAGCCATGGATTCCATCTTGGGTGCTTTCTTTCCTTCTTCTCCTAGGAGAAGCCAACATCAAGTTATGAGGCAACCTTGAAGATGGACACAGCAATAAAGGACGAAGGCCTGGTAGCAACCAGGTTAGTGAGCTTGGAGGCAGTTCCTCCCTCTCCCAAGTCAATACTTCAGACCAGACTGCATCCCCAGCCTACAGCTTGACTGCTATCTCATGAGAGACTGCTAGGACCCGCCTAAATTCCTAGCCCATTTTTGTTAGATGCTAAGTGTTTGCTGTTTTAAGGTGCTGACTTCCAAGATCATTTATTATACAGAAACAGATAATTAAGAATCCTCATGTGTACAATCAAGCACAAAATATCACACAATGCAATGAAACACCTACTCTGTAACTAATGCGACAAAGTATATAGCCCTTTAAATTCAAATTTTGAAAAAGCAAGGACTTTATGTTTGACTGTAGTTTCTTTTTTTAAAGTTATTTTTAATTTTTTGGTTGCAAATGGACTCAAGATCCTTTTATGTATTTATTTTTTTTATGTGGTACTGAGGATGGAACCCAGTGCCTCATACGTGAGGCAAGTGTGCTGCCCACTAAACTACAGCCCCAGCCCTAACTGTAGTTTTCTTAGAGACACTTCTTTATGAACTTGAAGTCTCCATGATGGTAGTGATTTCTGTTCAGTGCTACCATTCCTTTTGCCTAGTAAAGTGACTGGCACACAAGAGTCCCTTAGCACATATTTTCTAAATAAATGCAGTTTAAAATATATGCTGTCATATTAATTACAAATATAGAAAACTAAAAGACGTAAGGATACTTCTCTACCCAGAGCCAAAATTTACAAGGAAGGGCAACACGCCATAGATTCATGGGCAGAAACTGGCCTGAAGAAGAGAGACCACAGTGATATTTAGGGAAAACAATTATACTGAGTACAATTTGCCACAGTTAAATTTAAATTCCTACCTATGACAAATTCTTGCCTTTATGTTATATTCCTGTGACCCCTGATCTATAGACATTCTCCATTACCAGAAGTGTCAGAAAATCAGCTGAGGTCATTTTCACAATAGAAGGGTGACTATCCTAAATTATTTTTAAAGCTCTTTCGAATTTCAGGGCTCTGTAATTTTGTTTATTTAATTGTATATATTTTCAATTATTTAATACTAAGAGTTTAAATTGAACAGATACACATATTTGGAAACTTTTTAGAAGAAATTAGTACACTTTATAGACACACTAATTAATGAACCCTAATAGTGTACAGCCATTTTCAATAATTTCTTGTTTTCAGTTGTGTTGTTTACTATAACTCTGCCTCTGATTTCAAGTTCATGAATGAGAGGCTCCAAAGTCACAGTCATACAGAGAAAATAAAGCAAATCCTTGTTTTACTTCAAATTCAAATTTAAAGAGCTGGTCTTATAAAGATAAGAAGATTATTAGAAAATCTTATGAAAGATTTTCAGTGCCTCTTCAGAAATATATTTATACATTATTTCCAGCAGCTAAATATTTAAATGGCTTAAGCTCAATAGATGTTTTGTCAATTTCATAATTATAGTACATTGAGTAATAAAGCTTGAAACTATGCAAAAATAAACATTAAAAGGGCCGTTTTTGCCATCACACTAGATACAGAATGGGTATTTCCCTCAGTAGTACCTCATTTTATTCATAAAGCATCTGTCCTGAAAATTGGTGCAACTACTATGGAAGGCAATATGAAGATATCTCAGAAAACTTGGAATGAATCCACCATTTGACCCATCTTTCCCACTTCCCAGTTTATACACAAGGATTTAAAATCAGCATACTACAGTGATATAGCCACATCAATGTTTATATCAGTTCAATTCACAATAGCTAAACTATGGAACCAACCTAGATGCCCTTCAATGGATGAATGGATAAATCTGCCTCACATGAGGCCTAGAGTAATGGAATTGGCTGATCATGAACTGAATCTTTGAAACTGTGAGCCTAAAATAAACTTTAGGTTTTTCTTGTAATCCCAAAATAAACTCTAAGTTTTTCCTAAAAAAAAAAAAGGAGTATCATATGTCAATAAAACATCTCAATGTGTCTGACACATTATATGCTTAAATAAATGTTAATATTTAAAAATAAAGAAAATGTGGCACATATACACAATGGAATATTACTGAGTCTTAAAGAAGAATGAAATTATGACATTTGCAGGTAAATGGATGGAACTAGAGAATATCATGCTAAGTGAAATAAGCCAAACTCCCAAAACCAAAAGCTGAAAGTTTTCTCTGATAAGCAGGTGCTGATCCATAGTGGGGCAGGGGAATAGGGAAGAACGAAGGAAATTTGGGTTGCGTAGAGGTGAGTGAGAGGAGCGGGTGGGGTTGTAGAGATGGGAAGCTTGGTAGAAAGAGACATTGTTACCTACATACATGTATGATTACACTACTGGAATAACTCTGAACCATATACAGCCAGAGGAATGAAAAGTTGTATCCCATTTGTGTACTATATGTCAAAATGCATTCTACTATAAACTTAATTAAAAAAAAAATTTTTTAAAAAGTATCTGACTTCCTTTTGGGTGATATGCCAAGATCTTGAGCTTATTGAACCAATAGAAGGTTTGGATATGTCTACCAATATTCCAAAATTTGCCTCGTTCCTTTCACAGTTTTACCAGTATTAGTTAGGACCACTTATTTAAATAATCCAAGGGGGGCTGAGGTTGTGGCTCAGCGGTAGAGCGCTCGCCTAGCATGTATGAGGCCCTGGTTCGATCCTCAGCACCACATAAAAATAAATAAATAAAATAAAGGTATAAAAAAAATCCAAGGGGCTAATGAAAGCCTTTTGCCTGCTAGATTACAAATACCACAGAGAAATGAACCCTCTCTTGTTGTTCAGTGCATATTTCAAGTGCCTGAAACATGCCTGATAATAGGTGGTCAATGAAAATGTGTTTAATAAATAATTAATTTTAATTATATAGGTATTCACCTCTATTCTAGTTGCAGTTTTAACAAAAAGATACCTACAGACTAAAAACTAATCATAAGTCCATACATATTTTGAGTAACAATATGGAATAAGTAAGAGGTTTTTCAAGATGACCAATGTGAAAGGAAAGCATGCATATGTTTGACAAAATTCTATTATGGCTATTGAAAAAACCTGCTTCAACTGGGTGTGGTGACATGTGCATGTAAGCCCAGTGACTCGGGAGTCTGAGGCAGGAGGATCCAAGGCCAGTCTCTACAACTTAGTGAGACCCTGTCTCAAAATAAAAAAGGGCTGGAGATGTAGCTCAGTGGTAAAGTGCCTTTGGATTAAATCCCTAGTAAATAATAAATAAATATTAAAAACCCACTTCATAACTTTGAATGATTAAAGGCTACAAAAAAACTCCACAGCCTGCCTGTTTAAAAAAAAAAATGTAAGTCTGCAGCTAGGAGGGGTGGCATGTACCTGTAGACCCAGCACTCCAAAGGCTGAGGTGGGTCACTTGAGTTCAGGAGTTTAAGACCAGTCTAGGCAACACAGCAAGATGCTGTCTCAAAAAGAGAAAATCGTTGTGTGTGTTGTGGGGCAGGGGTAACTGATTGAGTATAAATAACTAAAGAATGAATAACAGTTTGCTTTACTGAATGGTGATTATGTGCCAGGTACTGTGCTTGACATCTCACACACTTATTTCATCTAATCCTCACAAAAACCCTAGGAAGCAGATGCTATGTACCTCTGAGTCTGATCAAGAAAGAGACACTGACAGGTGGTCACACACTACTAGTATGCAGTGGCAGGGCAGAGATTTCAATGCAGGGTATTGCTCTTAACCACTTGGCTATACTGGCAGAGTTAAAGTTTCTCCAAACATAAAATCTCCAGGGAAGCTAGAACCAAGTGAACATGTGGGACATTGGAAAAGCACTCAACAAATATTAGTTGCCATCTCCCTTCTTGTGTCTTCTCCTCGACTTTCTTCACCTGGAGGCCTTCCATCCTGACTCCCCAGACAATGCTAAGTTGTAGTTTGGGATGATAAGCAGTAACTCAATAATTTGTTTCCTCCCAACCTATAACTTTGGGGGAGCTTTAGTATATTTTAAACAATTTGTGGTATTGTTTGATGCAGGCTATCAAAAAAGAAATAAAACATGCTATTCAATTACAAAGCAACTAGAAAAATTAAATATACTGCCTCTGGTTGACAGAAAGGGTGGCTGGATCAATTTTTCAAATCTCTTCTTCTATCACAGACACAATAAAAAAGAAACAATAATTATGATAGAAATGATATATAGTTTGTTGATAGCAGTACAAAGGATAAGTATCATGTGAAAGCAGTGGTAACATAAAAACAATAAAAGCATGACGGATAAGTAATAAATCTTCTAAACCTACAATGATTTTTATATGAGTTATCAATCAAAAGCAAAGCATAGCCAGGCATGGTGGTAAACACCTGTAATCCCAGTGGCTCAGGAGGCTGGGGCAGGAGAGTCACAAGTTCAAAGCCAGTCTCAGCAATAAGGCATTTAGCAACTCAGGGAGACCCTGTCTCTAATACAATATTGTTTAAAGGGCTGCAGATGTGGCTCAGGGGTTAAGCACCCCTGGGTTCAATCCCCAGTACCAAAAAAAAAAAAAAGTAAAGCATAAAGTCAGGAGTGTTAACACATGTCTGTAATCCCAGCTACTTAGAAGGCTGAGGCAGGAGGATCACAAGTGAAACTCCACCTCAAAATAAAAAATTAAAAAGGGCTCAGAATATAGCTCAGTAGTAACATGCCCCTGGGTTTAATCCCAGTACCACAAAAGAAAAAAGTAAGGCATGCATCTAAGAAAAAAAGCAATGGAGAAAATTAATATAAACTAAGTATTAAATACTATCAACAACTATTGTTATCTGGGAATATGTTAATAGCACTATAGTTGGTTTTTTTTTTTTTTTTTTTTTAGAGAGAATTTTTTATTTAATATTTATTTTTTAGTTCTCGGCGGACACAACATCTTTGTTTGTATGTGGTGCTGAGGATCGAACCCGGGCCGCACGCATGCCAGGCGAGCGCGCTACCGCTTGAGCCACATCCCCAGCCCTATAGTTGGTTTTTAAAAGTTCTACAATTCAAACATTTCAATACATTCAAGTCATTCATTTTTCAACCTGGATTGAATGTGGGCATCGTCTCTTAGTTTTCACTGTAAATAGAGCAGTCGCATTACTATTAGTGTTGAGGCTGTGTTTTTGTTATTACATTTTTCTACTCTGGGATTTCCTAATTTAATGTCTAGCTATAGGATTCAACTTTCGTGATATGTTTTGAAAGATACTCTCTAGGATTTAGGAGTTAGAATTACTTGAACATTTTAATCCATGGCAATGAAGTACTCAACCCAATGAGACTAATACTTTGGAATTTGTTGAGAATTTTTTTAAGCAGGGTTATAGTAAAGCTGTTTTATAGATTTGAAATAAAAATTTACTTATGTTTGTCTAATTAAATTGTAAATATAGTATAAAAGCCTCAATAATTCATCAAAAGAGATTTAGTACTGTCCTGCTTCTTGATCTGGGTGTTGCTTATATCAAATCACTTGAATTATGAAAATTCACCAGGCTCTATGCTTATGTTGATTTTTATTTATTATATTTCAACACAAAACAATTTAAAAATATTTTGTTATCTTACATAATTAAGTACTATGGATGAAATGATGGAATATCTGGGATTTGCTTCAAAAGACTCTGGGAGACAGAGTGAGGGGGGAGGCATGTATGGTGATGGTTGAGGAGAAGGATAAAGCTGAGTAGGAAGTGAATGAAACAAGCTAAGATAGATATTGAAATTGATGTAGTTTCATGGTAAGTTCATGGAGATTCATAATTCATATTTGAAAATTACTATAATAAAGAAGATATTAAAGGGATAGCATTATTGCTGCTATAGCTGCACTTGCATGTGACCAGCCTAAAGAACAGTGAAACACATAACCTGGGTGACCATGAAAAACAACCCATCATGGAAAGGGAGGAAATGAATGAGCAAACTCCAGCAGTAATGTCACTGCCTACCATATCTTCAAATAAGGAATTCAGGGCTTTATGGACTCTGAGGGGACAGAGTGTGAGGCTTTTTTAACATTCAGTGGGCAGAAGAGCTTCCAGGGTGGTGGGCACATCTATTATATCCAAAATAAAAAGAAAAGGTGGCCTACACAGGTAAAATTTAAGGGATTATGACTGTGTATATGTCATAATTGCAAGAACCCAGCTATAAATTGCCAGGTAAGAGTAAACTTTGAGGGCTGGGGATGTGGCTCAAGCGGTAGCGCGCTCGCCTGGCATGCGTGCGGCCCGGGTTCGATCCTCAGCACCACATACAAACAAAGATGCTGTGTCTGCTGAAAACTAAAAAATAAATATTAAAAAATTCTCTCTCTCTCTCTCTTCTTAAAAAAAAAAAAAGAGTAAACTTTTAGAGTGACTATATCCACCCCAACCTTCCCCAAGAACACTGCACCCCAAAGAGTAATGCTAGTCAAACTATAAATACAGACTTTGAGCTCAGAAGGCCCCCACCCTTACCACTATAAAATGGTTCAAAGCAAAACTTCTCTTTCAATACTTCTTACTCATCCTAAGGCTTTGAGGAAATAAGACATCATTCTCACAAAGTTAGGAATCTTTAATGTAGAAAGATGCCCATTAATCAAGTCACAATGAGCGCTACAAAACAAGCAAGTATAAATGCTTTATCTAAATCATGACAACAGGGTGGGGTTGTGGCTCAGCAGTAGAGCGCTCACCTTGCACTTGCAAGGCCCTGGGTTTGATCCTCAGCACCACATAAAGATAAATAATTAAAACAAAGGTATTATGTCCAACTACAACTAAAAAAATAAATACTAAAAAATAAAAATAAAAATAAAAAAAAAATCTTGACAACAATTATTCTTTTAAATGATCCAAAAAGTCTTGGTTACAGTGTTATCTGCCTGTAGAAAGGTAAAAGAATTTTTAAATTAAAAGATTAAAAGCCTAAAGAAAGGGGTCATTCATCAAGTGCTCCTGACCTCTCCCCACTCTTATTCTTTGTTCTACAGAACTCATTCACTAATCTAGTCAAGGGCTGCCAGCTGCATGAGTGTCAGTTTAAGAATGTAACTTTAGGGCTGGGATTGTGGCTCAGTGGTAGAGTGCTCGTTTAGCATGCATGAGGCACTGGGTTCAATCCTCAGCACCACATAAATGTAAAATAAAGATATTGTGTCCACCTAAAAAACTAAAAAATAAATATTTTTTTAAAAAGAATGTAATTTTAATAATGCATCTGTTTTATCCAAATTCTAATAGATTAAAAAATCTGGATGCTCCATAACATTTCTTTTAAAAGAATTTTATTGGTAACAATATACTTTATAACCAGTGTTTTTAAAAAATGCGTTTAGTGTCCATTTGACACTTTCTGGTATATGAAAGTATACCAGATTAATAACTCAAATGATGAGCACCCAGTGTCCAAATGACAAGCAACTTGAAAAGATACCAAATACATTGAGTAACGGCTAGTCTGACTAGAACCAAGGGTCCAACTAAACATGCACAGAGAGGTACACACTCACTTAAAAGCTAGCAAAACAACATTGCTCTTGTTTTCATTTACCTAGTGAGATGGGAGATGAATGTTGGAATATGGGCAAGGACCCACATCACATTCTATCAGCTGAGGGCACTGATGAATCCAGCATAGGTAGATACTAAAGCACTGAAGGATTTACACTCAGGAACAACTTTACCCCAATACTCTGCCTTGCTACTTAAATTATGATTCAGGAGACCCAAACTATTAACATAACCTAAGAGAGAACTTGTCAGAAGGTAGAATCTCAGGTGGCATCCAGACCACTGAATCAGAATCTATCTTGTAACCAAATTCCCAGGCAATATGTAGGCACATCACAGTTTGAAAAGCATGGATTAGTGACTCGCCTGTTCCTCATTTTTTTTTAATATTTATTTTTTAGTTATAGTTGGACACAATATGTTTATTTTACTTATTTGTATGTGGTGCTGAGAATCGAACCCAGGGCCTCACACATGCTAAGCAATTGCTATATCACTGAGCCACAATCCCAGCCCTCCTGTTCCTCATTTTTAACTCACAATTAACATGAGGATACTTAAAAGCCCTCATCAAATCCCAAGTTAACACTAATCTAGAAGGAAACAACTGCACAAACACCTCTTGGAGGGGACTTAGCTTTTCAAAAGATCATGAAAAAAAAATTACATATATTTTATAAAATTATATATATTTTATAAAAGCAACCATGGATCTACTTTAAAAAAAAAGTAATGCATACTTGAATACATTACTGTGAATTAGACAACTTCTGAAGAAATAGCTATAAATCTAGCTATATATTCTAAAAGCAATTGACAGCAAACTGTGGCCACAAGCAATGGGGAGGGACAAGGAGGTAAAGGGATCAGGAGATTCTATCATGAGGACAGTAACTGAACTGGAGGACATTAAACCAGAAGAAGTAGTGATTAAGTGGGGACATTATCATAGTGTTCACACATTTGAAGGACTCTTTCAAGACATTTCATTCTACAAATGTGTTTTTGAGCATCTGCTATGTGCCAGGCACTATGCCAGGAGCTAAGGACATGGAGAGTAAAAATCAGAACTGCTCTTTGATTTTCTGATGTTTCCTGCCCAGTGGAAGACATCTGTCTGTTGTTCCAGAAAACAGAACTACGGCCAATGGCCAGTGAGCAGACAGACATGGGCAACATACAAGGAAGCCTCTTCTGCCCAGAGGACTACAGCTTTGTACCAGAGTTAACAGATAGTGTTGCCTGGGCTCCCTAGGGCTGGGAAGGATGGGTTAAGAGAGGGAACTAGCAGGACAATGCAAATACTACAGGGTTAGAGAATAATTAGGATCAATATCATTAATATAAGATTTGTTTAGCATTATATTACGTTTAATTTAGCTTAGAAATTTTTTTTAAAACTTAACCACAACTTAGTGTATCCACTAAATTTTGTGTATATATGTAAATGATATCTAATTTCCCTTTTAGCAATGTTTTTTAAAACCTAAGATTGAATAAAAATCCACATTAACATTTTAAGTAACTCTGCCAAATGACTCATTTCAATTGTACCATTACCCCTCTAAAGCTACTATTTTCACATTCCTTGATGTAGCTTCAGAGTTGTTCATCATCCTACTCCTGAAATTATGCTAAAAAAATAACAATTCCCTTCCAACATCCAGAAAGAACAAGAGAAAAAAGGGTAGGGGAACTAGATGTCTGAAGATACAAATAAATAATATTTATAAAGAAACATAGTATATAAACCACTTGAATGTTCAACAAAACAACCAATACTTTTTATGGAATGAAGCAGAGTAGTAATAATAAAACATAATATCCAATAAGCAGGAGAATGTGTAAGATCAACTAATAAGCTCTTATAAATAACTGTTCAGGTTATATAGCAATAAGGAAAAATACTTAATAAGTAAAAAAAAGTCCCCACAAACTCGTACAGACATGTAAAAATCATACATGTGATCTAGGCATGATGGTGCACACCTATGAACCCAGCTATTCAGGATGCTGAGGGAGAAAGATTTCAAGTTCGAGACCAGCCTGAGCAATTTAGCAAGACACTGTCTCAAAAAAAACAAAAAAAAACAAGAGTGGGAAATGTAGCTCAATGGCAGATGCTTGCCTAGCATGCATGAGGCCCTGGGTTCCACCCCAGTGCCACAAGAAATAAATGAAATAAAAATAAAAATCATGCATATGAACATAAATTATGAAAAAAACAAAAATTTGAAGTTTCTTTTCTGGCATGTTAGGATTCATTTTTATTTAAAATTTCTACTTTCTATTGACTATTCAATAAATGTTTTTATAATGAATGTTATCAGGATCCAAAATAATTATAACTCATTTTAAGTACCAGAGTTTATACATTAGCAGAAATGACAAGGTGACAGTTTGATTTTATGTTCAATTGATTCTTTGTCCTTTATAAAGCTCTTTAAGTTTATAAACAACCAAAAGTAAAGATAATGACATTCATGTTATGAAAAGTGCTTAACATTTGTGGAAGCTAAAAAGGACTTTGTAC
Source organism: Marmota marmota marmota (assembly GCF_001458135.2). NCBI lineage: Eukaryota > Metazoa > Chordata > Mammalia > Rodentia > Sciuridae > Marmota > Marmota marmota. Next base: position 17,644,791 of record NW_026000026.1, on the reverse strand, counting down.
AGCAGCCGCCCATGAACTTTGAGTAAAAGGAAAACTAAATTTCTGGACTCTGTTTTGCATTTCACCTTATTTGATCTCACTTCACATCACTCATGCCAAGTTGAGTTTTTTCCCTCTTCTTTTCCTTCTTCTCAAGTTCACAGATGTGAAGAAAAAAATATACTGCAGCTCTGTTACAGTCCTCCCCTGTTCTCCCAGCAACGCCATGAAATGTAGCTTTCTGGCATGGGTTATAGTGAAAGATATGAGTAATATCTAACTATTATCTGTCACCAGCAAGATCACTAGCACTGAGGTGACTCAAGACAAAAAGCTCTGGGTTCAAATTCTCCACATCCACAATATGAAAATAATCTACACACACACGAGTTCTTCCCTTTTGAAATTGCATGGTTCTTATGTCTAATATTTTCCAGATGAACTCCCCACCTTTCTCTAAACCCTCAGGGCCATCACCATATTTTAAATCTTTAGTCCAGTTTCAGTCAACAAGACCCAGCTTTCTCTCAAAATGGCGCTCAATGCACAATCTTTTAGGGACTGGGAAAGGGAAACACAGAAGCTTCCCAAATGCCCCATCCTCTAACAGTGCCAACTGTTTGAAGCAAGATGTCTGGAAACAGCACAAGAGTAGATTCTCCAAAACAAAAGGGCTAGTGCTATTTTAACCTCTGACGGAGTGCAAAAGGATGCTGATAACCAACCCCCATACCTTGCCCTTGCTCCTAACTCCCAGAAGAAGTGAGGATAGTGAGGCCCACTGAGGACAAATGTGGAAGAAAAAGCCAGAACTGAAAACAGGCAACTACAACAGCAATACTCTCTCCCGTTTTGTGCTCAAAGTTTCCCAAAGACAAGTTAAAGGGAATATTCTTCCTAGTTTAATCTCCCCTACCATGATGTTTCAGACTTTTTCTCGTGTAAGATGGACTTTCTGGGGTGGCCCTAGTAATCCCAGGACCAAAGAACTCAGAGATTTAATCCTTTTTACTAAAGAGAGCTAAAGATCTTAGCTCTGTCAGTACCCACCATGTACAGAGAGGGCTCTTCTATGTGTCCCTGTAAGTTAAAAGGAATCACCCAATTTGACTTTTTAAAATTTATGTTTTAATTTAAAAAACCAGAGAGCTAAATACTATATGAAGAGTATATCACAAGAGAAGGGAGTTGTACGGAGTTTTACCCAGAAGCTAGATATAAGAAGCAGTGTAGCAGCATATTAAGAGCTCGTGCTGTATAAAATGTAGAATAACTCCCAACCTTTCTATGCCTCCATTTCTTCCTCATTAAAATGAGGTCAGTTATACTACTATTGATGACATGTGTGACCATCCTTGGCATAGCAACTGGCTCGCTGTAAGAGTTCAATGATATCTCTTGTCATCAGATCCAGCTGAAGTTGGCTAAGTCTCCTCTAGCAAGAAATCAAATGTTAGGGCTTTACTGGCATTTTTGGCACCCCAGGAGTTAAAAACCTTTGTTTGGAAATATATTACAATATTACTAAATGTAACAAAACATAACTGGAAAACTATGCTAGAAAAACACTGAAATAAAAATATACTGTTAAATAGACATTTGAAAACCTAGGCTGAGTGGAGTTCAGTGAGGGTGGGTTTCAATCAAGAGTAAATTCAACAAGGGATTGAGCCACCAGAAAAAGCTAAAGAAACCTTAGGATAACCTATTAGAAGCACAATACATAGAATAAAGAAAAAAAATTACATCTGATGAAACCAGGGATTCAGAGCCTGAAGAGAAAGACTTGAGATAAAAGGGATGATGACAGCTTTCTGAAGGTATTTGAAGGGTTGTATATATTGTATATGGTGCAAAAGACTCAACTCTGTATATCCAGTGGGTCAAAAGTCCCAAGACACAGATTGTTATTTCCTTTAAGAAAGAATGTTCTTGAGCTAACAAAAAGGTTCTCCATATGAGAAGAGGAATTGGCATATCACCAGTAGACACATTGGAAACTTCTACGGTCATTCCCCATCTGAGTGTCTGCAATCCTAATGTCTTGTTTGGACACCAGAAGTAAACATAAATGGGAATCGACAGAATGTGGCTTATATGTACCAGAATTCTTCACAAGATAGCAGTAAACCCTCAAGACAGCAATATGAAGGCTCAAACTTAGTCCACTAATACATACACATCAGCATTCTTATTCCATTTGAGAGGTATTCTAGTTATGATAATTGTAACAAACAATGTTCTTAAAAATAATCACCCAATACTACATTAAGAATGCAAAAGTACAATCTGAGGCATTATTTTGAGTAATGATGCTTAGAATTTCATTTAGCAAAGGCATCATTACTTTTTTACTCTTAGGCTCAGAAAATTAAACAACAAAAAAAGAAATTCTGAAAATCACAGCCACTGGGAAGAAAGTGATTCAACATTTTATTTTCTTTGTTCCACCTGCCAAAAAAGACAGAATAGGTTTAGAACTGAAAGAAAAAAAAAGGATTCAAAAGAGTAGAAAAAGAGCTGAAAGACAAGCGTGAGAGTTTAGTGGCATCAGCCATCACAAACCTTACTGAAAATCCAAACATGTAACTCATGTACCTAAATGTATACTGTACAGGCTCTACAACTCTCTTCCTTTTTCTTCACCACTGTGAGCTGGTCAGCAGGAGGGAAGGAGACAAAAGCAGAAGCTCATCTTTCCTTCAGCCTCCGCACTGCCCTCCGCAGCTATCACAATGCAGCACAGGAGAACATTAGTGCTCTTCACCATGGAGACAATTGTAAAGTCAAACCCAGAATTGTGAAATCACTAAATATGAGACACATGTAACAGGCTTTGGAATGGGAGTGAGGGGGGTGGAGATCCAAATTACCAGATAAGAAAGGCAGGTCTTTAGTAGCTCTTGGGAAGCAATTCAGATTCTTAAAATCATTTTATTTCCTTTCAGAAGATGAAGACGATTACTCATTATTTTGAGTTAAATTAATTCTGTTCACAGAAGACATTATACTTGAATTCCAGCCTTCAGACCCTGTGAGAAATGAATGCTCTGTTAAAAGATATACAATCAGGTGTAGATGCCTTCACGATAGAGTGTGGCTTTCACCTGAACTACAGAAAGCACTCTTTGTCCTAGATTACCAAATGTTTTGTTGTAACTCTATCCTTCAAGCACTATTAGCTGGGGAAACAAAGACGTAAACAGGGTGTTAAATGCTATCACAAAGGTGTCCATTTATGCTCCAGGAGAAGTGGAAAAGGAGGAGAAGTGGCATCTCTCACAGTCTAAAGGGTCAGGGAAGGCTTTCTGGAGGAGGGGGCACCTGCAATGAAGCTGGAAAGGCAAATGGGTGTTGGCTTCACGAAGAGAGAGGATTCATTCTCTACAGAGGGACACAGAGAAAACCCAGGAGGATTAAGGTAAGAAGTCTGGAGAATGCTGTCATTTCAGGGTTGGCCTGAGGACTTGATGACCAGAAAAGAACCATAGAGACAGAAGAGCTAAGGAGGAAAGCATTTCAAAGCTGGAATGGCTCACAGGGTAAATGGATGCAAGTCAAGTCAGGCAAGAGTGAAAGGCCTAGTCTTAGCTAAACCACAAAGGACCTTGGATGCCCTTTGCCCAAGACATTTCAGGGAAGTGGCAATGACAGAGGCCAGAGCACAGAGGGTTGAACTGCAGGAGGTGAGGAAGTAGAGAGCATGGATAAGGCTACTCACAGAAAGCTTGGCTTAGAACAGGGAGTGAGCTAACAGGAAACACAGGATCAAATTTTATTTTCCAGTCTGAACTTCTGCTCTGAGCTCCAGATTCTCGTATTCTCTTGAATTCTTCCTTTCACCTCACCCCCTACATTCAATTTACATTCTAGCCTCCCCTCCACCCACTCTTCATACAATTGGTCCTTCTTCTTTTAAAATTATAAATCAGACCATTTTACCTCCCACACAAAAGGCACAATAGCTTCCTGCTGCCCTTAGGATAAAATCCAACCCCTGCCATGGATGATCTAGGTCCTACTTTACTCTTTTGCACCTTCTCATCACCTCTCCCTCCTGATTATTATGTACCATCTTGGCCTTCTTTCAGTCCTTAAACCTTCTAAGCACATTTCTGCATTAGAATCCTTGCTTAAGCTGTTCCCTCTGCCTAGAAATGCTCCTTTCTTGCTGTCCCACCAAGCAGCCAAAGGACAATTTCCTACAAAGGAGCAGGTCATCATAAAGGTCCTCTTTCACCTGGTGCCCAGGGGTTCATTTCCCACCAACTCCTTCAGAATTCTGGTTTTCCAGTCTTCCAGGTAGGATATTTTCTGGCTCTCATCACCCGGGACTTTGATGTCCAAACACATAGGCCCTTGATCATTTTTTTACTGCCTGTTATATGGCCTTTGTCAAGACACTACCTCATCATTTTTCTTAAAAAAGGTAAATGGCATCTACCTCCACAACTGTTAGAAAGCTCACCTCGGAAGGGAGGTAAAGGCCATAGTTCTCACCCATATCTTCCCTAACCTGTGACCCCTCTTCCACCTCAGACATCACTTGCATTTACCAGTCCTAGGCTCTTCCCAATCCCTGGCCATCGAGGCATGAAGAGTGCCTTCTCCATTTCGCCCTGAAGCTGCACAGGTCCTGCTTCACTCTTCCTGGATTCTACTGCTCTTTGAGAATATACAAACACATCCAAATTCATCTCTCATCTAGTAACCATCTATCCTGTAGCCGTATTCACTAGCTCCCTTCCTAGGCCTGGTATATAAAAGCCTCCCACACAACCATCCATTCTCAATCTCTTACCCCATCCTGCTGCCCAGCATTGACACCCAGAGCAACCTTAGAAACCATGGTTTGAAGACAGCAGAGATCCATCAAACTAAGTCTTCTCTCTACCCCGGTTGATTGGATTATAAACAAGCATGGAAGTGTGCTATTTTAGGCCTCTTAGATTTCAGCAGGGTTTGTCTATTATAGTAGCTAGTGTTTCTCTATGCAATACAGGCTGAATTTAGACAGCAGGAGAGAAGGGGTAGGAAATGCTGGACACAGTGGCACATGCCTGTAATCCCAGTGACTCAGGAGGCTGAGGCAGAAGAATCACAAATTGGATGCCAGACTCAACAACTCAGTGAGACCCTCAGCTACTCAGTAAGAACCTGTCTTGAAATAAATAAATAAATAAATACATAAAGACTAGAGATGTAGCTCTGTGGTAAAGTCCCCCCAGGGTTCAATCCCCAGTACCAAAAATTTTAAATATATATATATATAGAGAGAGAGAGAGCGCTAGGATTAGACATGGCTTTATGACAATACCTGTGTTTATAGTTATATATTACTTATCCTCTTCAAAGAACATTAAAATGTTTTCTCATTTGACACTTCATCATCACTTACTGATGTTATTCTATAAATTATTTACAAAATGAAGAAACAGACTCAGAGATATAAGTTGCTACTAAATGGAGAAGCCAAAACTGGGCCACAGGACTCCCGACTCAGTCTGTGGTATTTTTGCTACAGCATCTTGTCTCTTAAAGCCACATTTTAGTGCTACATAAGAGAAACTCTTGCCTGAAGTGCAAAAATGCTGGAATGAAACAAGGGTAGGTAGTTTGGGCAGACTGATTTAAAAAAAAAAAAAAAAAACTATGGAGGTCTTTATAATCACCAGACTGTGTAATATAGCTTTCATCGGATAAATAATGGGGAACAAGAATCAACTCCCACTTCCTAGCTCCAGCTGTAATTGATACCTTTCCACTGTCTTCAAAGACCTTACTATACCACTCCCCCAGCTATCAGTTGGTGCCAAAAGTTCACTTCACAAAGAAAACAGAAGCTTTTTCGAGAGCAAAACTTCCAACCCCTTACCTTCTATAGACTCTGTGTCCCCAAGTAGCCTTATCTCTTCCCACACCATCAAATGGAAAAGGCATACCTCCTCTGGCAGTGCTACTGGCCGTCCCTTAAGCATGTCACCTCATCCAAGGCAGAGATACTGCTCAATCATTTACCTTGAATCTGCTACCTTCTTTTTTTTCTCAGTGCTAGGGATAAAACATGTTTTCCTTTATTCTGGATCTTTCTTTTCTTGGTCTCTAAATCTTCCTTTCCTTGGTCTCTCATCCTTTCCTCATACTTCTTGGCTAGGCTCATACTTCTTGGCTAGGCTCCTTCAAGAAGCAGCAGCAGGGGCTGGGGATGTGGCTCAAGCGGTAGCGCGCTCGCCTGGCATGCGTGCGGCCCGGGTTCGATCCTCAGCACCACATACAAACAAAGATGTTGTGTCCGCCGAGAACTAAAAAATAAATATTAAAAATTCTCTCTCTGTCTCTCTCCCTCTCTCACTCTCTCTTTAAAAAAAAAAAAAAGAAGAAGCAGCAGCAGTAAACACACATCTCCACTTCATCATCACAATTTTCTTCCATCCACTGTAATGTGGGACACTGAAACAGTCACCTCTAACAATACCTCCTGGGAGCTAAATTTCTGGATAATTTTGAACATTTATCTTATTTTTTATGGCACTTGACACTGCTGGTACCCCTCCTCCTAGAAATTTCCCTCTGCCTTGATTTCCATGTCCCCACTCTCCTGATCCTCCTCCTGTGTGTGTCTACGCCTTTTTGGTCTCCTTTTAAGGCTTCTTCCTTCACTTCCCCCCTAAATATTGATGTATCCTGAGGTTTTATTCTTATACTTCCTCTTACCTTATATATTCAGATCTCTCTGTTTGAAATCACACCTCAAACATAGCTTCAACTGGCAACTGCACACAGGTAACTCCTACACTGATACATCTCCTGTCCAAACCACTCATGTGAGCCCTCCATGTCCTGGCAATGTTTACCTGCTAGTGTTTAAACCCAGATTCCATAGGTATCTCAAACTCATCATGGTTAAAACCACAATGAGCACCATATCTATACCTATATGTATATATCTACATCTATATATATATATATATATATATATATATATATATATATATCCCTTATACAGTGATAATGAAAACACTGATTGAGTACTGTATCAGTCAGCATTCTCCAGAGAATCAAAACCAATATGAAACACACCAATATGTGTATGTGTGTGTTTGTGCTCATGTGTGTACAAATATATATAAACACACACACACACACACACACACATACATACACACCCAAAAAAGTTTATGTTAAGGAAATGACTCATGCAATTGTAGGAGCTGACAAATCTGAAATTTGTAGGGCAGGTCAGCAGCTATAAATTCAGGCAAGAATTGGTGTTACAGTCTTAGACTCATCCTCCACTTGAACAGACATCCCTGGAGACAAGGACTCACCCTCTGACCCAGCATCTTGCACAGACAAGCATGACACACCACAGAAGCTCAGTCAGTATTGACTTATGGCCACTGTGGCATAAAATGAGATGCTCTTAAATGAAATGGTATGACAGGATGGATGAGGCACTAAATCATGATAGGGAAAAATTAGGACTTGAACAAGGATTATGTTATAAATCAAGACACAGCCCTTGTCAGATTTACATGACCACAACACCTATAATTGACTGAAGACCATCCACACAGATAGAAGCACATCTGTTCCAATAATTTCTTTGAATGTCTCAACAACCCTGTGAAATTGACATGGCAAAGAAAAGGTCACATTTTACAAGTACACTGAAATTTTAAAAGAGTAAGGGTCTTGTCTTGGTTGCTAGAGAAAATACCTACAATGAAATATCTTAGTTCTTCAGTGATATATAGGTAAGAGGAATCATAAAAACAACAAAAGATCAAAACCAGAAAAGAACCTTGTAGTTCAAAACCTGCAAAAAGTATAAATATCACCTTCAATTTACAAAGAATACTTTTCCTTTCAGGACAATTATTGTCCACATTAATATTTGTACTATAATACTATGGCATGTGTTAGATTATCAGAATTACATCGATTTTTGTACTGTTTCTGTTTGTATACCATGTATCCAGAAGAATTGTTTTGTGAAATAAGAACAGTTATGTGTTAAATTTACATTTCTATAGTGATGACTAAGTATCCCTAGGCACCCAAAACTATCTGGTTTTCTTATTTAGTATTAATAAGCATTAGAATTAGTAAAATATTAATGGTATTTAGTCTAAATACTGTATGTGGAAACACTATGGCATTAACTACAGGGTAGCAGAAACTCTCCATTAGCTATTCCTGCAAAAAAAAGTAAGGTTGACTATCCTCAACTATATTTGCATATATAAGAACTTGACCTTTTCAAATTCTTTTGTATGCAGTCTCATCTAAGTATCATAAAAATGTTATAAATCAGGAAAAATACCTCTCATTTCAAGTGACAGGAAATAGAGGCAAATGCCTAAGTTCATATAATTGAAAAAAGGCAAAAGTAAGCAAAGACACCAAGGTTTTCTGTCCCCAGACCTATAGTCACTCAACAAAACTATGATGGCTCCCTAGCTACGGGTCAACAGACTGTGCCATTAGACCAGAGGAGGACAGTATCTGATTTGCTTTCTATTGAGGTTTAGTGTAACCCCTACAACACTAAAGCCCCTCCAAGAGAATTCATTCTAGTCCTTTGTATGGTAAAATGGGACATATAACATTAACAAATATCTTGGCTTTTCAAATTCTATTGACATTATCAGGAATAAATAAAAAGAAATGTCATCTTTTTTAAACCACATATGTTGATTTTCAAGGAGATCACAAATCTGGGCTAGGCCCCATTTCAGCACAAAAGACAACTTGTGGGTTTTCAGCTTCCTGGAAAATTGAAGAATTTAATCGAATGGGAGTGAAAACAGAGCCTTAACACAGGAAAGGAAAAACTGAATGCAAGGTCTTAGGCATAACAATGACCATTTGTAAGGATGGCCTCATGTTCTAGCCATTGTTAACTAATGTATCATGGCAAGAAATGGGCCTGCCAAGGGAGTGAGGACTCATCCAGAAGAACACACATCAGTGAGAGAGAATTCACTCTATGGCAGGAAGATGCACCTTTGAAGCAGCAGGCCAAGCTCGGGAACCAGGCATACATAGGCCCGGAGCAGGAAGAGCAACTCTGTGCATGGCTTCACAGGCTTTCTGTCAATTTCTCTGTGCTTTGCCATGCTAAGACAAGAGAGACAGGCAGCAGCTATGTCCTTTAGGTTACCATGGCCCCACGCAAAGAGCTCTTGTGCATATCACCAACCATCCCTGACAAAGGTGCTCAGGAATGAGATAGATGAGTATTCAATGGGACTGCCAACTTGGCAGACTATTCCTTTCTCACAAATGCCTCACTAACATCACTTGGAACTCTATCTTCCCTCAATTTCTAACCTCATATCCAGACTATATACATTCCATTATCATTCTGGTTTTCTGTTTACCACCAACATATCACTAGACAGTCACATGGTGCATACTGATGTTTTAATAAAAAATGGACCACACTATATGATGACAGTCCCATAAGATAACAATGGAACTGAAAATTCTTACCACCTAGTATTTTTACTGTATTTTTTCCTATGTTTAGATATTTTCCTGTTTTACAACTGCCTATAATATTCAGTACAGTAATATATGGGATAGGTTTGTGCCTGCAAGCAATAGGCTATGTCTGTGTTAGGTTGTACCATCTAGATTTGTGTAAGCACACTGTATCATGTTCATATAATGACAAAATCACCTAACAACTCATTTCTCAGAATGTATCCCTATTGTTAACCAATGAGTGATGAGTCATTACTTCTGGTATCAGATGGACCTGGGGAGCCAAGCTACTAAGAATGATGCATGAAGGCTTACTCCCACCAGTCTCACCTCCTTCAAACCCAGGCAGTTGGCTTCCAGATCCTATGTTCTTAATCACTACAGACATATTCCCCAAACTTACCTAATTATAAAAGAAGTACCAAATGAGTGTATGTGGAGGAGGGTGTTAAATATATATTCTCAGACTCCTCTCTTCAGAGATTCTAGTTCAGTGGGGCCCGAGATAGATCCTGGAATCTTTATTTTTAACACACCCTCAGATGACTTTCATCACAGTTTAGAAACAGTTCTACATGCCACCAGTATTGCCCACTTGAATTGGGATTCCTTCAGAAGCATAATGAAACTGGGTCAAGGTCAACTTATTCCAGACAGACCTGGCAACCATAAATCGTACAGGTCATGCTTTTCCATTTCCTTCAGGCAAAACCCTCAATCCTCTGAGAATCTTACAGTCTGGCTATAATACCTCTCTCCATTGCCAGGACCTCTGACCCCACCTAATTTGCCAAAGAACTGGCCCACCTTCTTTTTCTTTACCCCAAAACATCTTGCCATCCTTCTGATGGCTTCTCTGACCACAAGGATGACCCAAACAACACTCTAGTCACTAGGTTATCTGACTTCATCAATTTAGTGTTCTTCGCTGAGTTCATTTCATTTCAGTGGTTCAGGTCTGTGGTGAAATGTAGAAGTCAGCCATGCCCAGTAATTAACTGCTCCAATTCTGAAATCTTCCACTCACATATCCCTCTCTGACCATATCCTCCAATTACTCCATCACTCCAATACACCCATTCCTTGATTTCATCAACACCACTGGTCCTCTTCTCCTCCTTATTCAGCCTACACCCCATCTATCATGTTAATCACTCCTTGAAAAATACTCTGTTTTCCTGACCCACTGTCCTTCTGCCAGTCATCCCTAGCAAACCCCAACTCTGGTTCAATCCAAATATATGCCTTTTTTGCTCCTAAAACCAGATGTTCCAATCAGTCCATAGTCTCCCAATAGAGTCCTGAATATTGCCTGGATATCAGAGACACTGTCTTCCTCTTCCTGACATCAATGGTTCATCAAAATTTCTCATTTTTTCCTCTGACCTATTCCTACTTATTCTTAGCAGATAATCTCCCCTCCATTTCACAGGGATGACAAGCCACCAGACTGGCACATGCTCATAAGCCATCCCACCAGAAAATTCGACTGTGCCGGTATTCCATCACAAGGACTGCCAAGTCTGTCGTGTCTGAACCAGGACCCTGTTCACATGGTTATCTGACGTAAGCACCCTGGTGGTGAGCATTCCTGAAGTAAACAGTATGATGGTGGTATCTTTCTAGTGAAAAAAAAAATAAAATAGTATGTCTTTTTGTGTGTGTGTATAATTCTGCTCCTTAGAATGATCTTGAAAGATAAGATTTTTTTTCAATTTGCAATTGAAAAAAACAAACAAGTAATTTTTCCAAGGACTAGCAGCTAGAAAGTGGCAAAGAAAATTAAAACAGAGCCTGAAAGCAAACTAAACTAAGTGCTTTGACATAATGGCTATTAAGAAAAACTTTCCATAAGTTTTGCTCTTTAAAGCAAGCATTCTTATTTTTTCAAAGTCCCCATACATGCTTAAAAACAAACATGAGGACCCATTAATATCACAGCATATCTCACATTCATTCCTATATTTGTACCAGAAGGCAGTGATGAATAATAGGGATAGTCCAAAGATCAGGTCATATGCTTTAAAATCCTAACACCACTACATTCTTAGCTATATGCTTTAAAAATGTCCTAACTTAGGCTGGGGATGTTGTTCAGTAATAGAGAGCTTGCCTAGCACATGTGAGGCACTGGGTTCAAACCTCAGCACCACATAAAAATGAAATAAAGATATTGTGTCCACCAACAACTAAAAAATAAATATTTTTAAAAAGTCCTAACTACTCTAAATTCTACTTTCTCAACTCAGAAATAGAAATGGTAATGTAATTATCATCACCACCTTTTGAATTCTTCCAAAGGTTTAGACATAATGTGAGAGTACATTTAATAGTGGATCTGATATACAGTAAGTCTCAAAAAATGGTTAGCTGCTATAACAATTAATATTCAAAATGTTTGAGCACCTGTAAAAATACTGGATTCTAGGCAGAGCAGTGGGTGCCAGGGCTGTGCCATAACTAAAGTAAGGATGTCCCTGTTCTCATAAATTTTGTAGTCTGTTGGGAGAGTTAACCACTTAAGGAAAGCAACAAACATATAAATAAAATATGTGGAATTTTTATGAACTTATAAGCAGGAACTGCATGTGTACTAATGGATAATGAAGAGATAATCAGGGAAGGCCACTTTGAGGAGTAGACACTTTAGCCGAGTGGATGTTTGAAAAGGGTCTTTCTATGACAAGGGTGGGGAGAAGAATGCCAGGCAGAGGGTACACAAAAAAGGAAGAGAATTTGGCATATTCAACAAATTGACAGTACTCAACTTGACAAGCATGGTGACAGTAAGCAGGGGTTGGGAGAGGGAGAGGGTGTGGGGGCCTCAAGAGTAAGTGTGGATATGACTCTAAGGGAAGTAAGAAGCCACTAAGCAGGGAGGTGGCATGATCTTACTTTTTAGTAGGATTACTCTGGCTGCCATGAGAGAATGTGCTAGAAAGAAAGTAAGAATGAAGCTGGGAAACCAACTAGGAGGTGACAGCCTTCATCCAGCCAAAAGAAGAGGGTGGCTGATTTAGGAAGAAGAGGAATGAAGGATCTGTAATATTCTGGTGGCTAGGCTGACGGGCCATGTGGTGGACTCAACATGGGATGGAGAAAAAGGAAGAATGAAGGACAACTACATCAACAAATGATATAATGCTATATATACACACAATGGACTTTTATTCAGCCATAAAAAATTAAATTGTGTCATTTTCAGGAAAATGGATAAAACTTGAGAACATTATGTTAAGTGAAATAAGCCAAACTCAGAAAGTCAAGGGTCATATGTTTTCTCTCATATGTGGAAGCTAAAGAGAAAAAAGGAAGATAAAGGTAGAGTAGAAGGATCTCAAGAAAATTGAAGGGAGATCAGTGGAGTAGAGGAAAGGGACCAGTAAAGGGAGGAGAGAAGGGAAAGGGGAAATACTGGGAAATAATATTTGCCAGATCATATTGTTAAATTGTGTACATATACAAATATATAACAAAAAATCCCACTATCATGTACAACTATAATGTGCCAATTAAAAAAAAAAAAACATGGGAAAAAAGAAAAAAGAAGTAAGGACAACTTTCAGGTACCTGACCTGAACAATGAATGGAGAGAAATGATACTGAGACAGGGAAGGCTGGTGGGGAGACAGATATGAGTGGTCAAGAATGATGAATACAAATTTGAGAGAGAGGTTAAGAGATCAATACTGAACATGTGAAGATTGAGAAAACAGTGAGGCAGCAAGCAGAGACAACAAGAAGGCCTCATAGCTGAAAATACAAGTCTAGAACCAGAGAAAGGGCAGGAGGCAAAGCAGAGGGAGTCATCTGCATCCCGAGGGTATTAACATCCTGGGACTGGATAAGATCAGACAGAATATGAGAGAAGTGAAGGAACTGAAAAAAGAATAAGAAAGCAGGCTGATAATCTAAAACTGAACATGATTAAGCAACCCACACGAAACAGAGTTGCCCAAATACATGTTCAACAAATGCCTATGGAACAAAAATAAATTCCTAACACAATCCCTTTAGGCTTTTAAAAAGAATGAAAATTTCATTTAGTATTCTACCTCCCTCACCATTCTTGTATATTTAGAACATAAGGAAAAAAAAAAAAAAAGGTCTTGAAGGTCTCTGGACTAGGATCCTTAAAAACAAAACACCTTTTTTTTCCTCTCAAAAACTCACTAAAAGTAGTCCACCTGAAGTTCAAACCTCTAAAAAGCTCACATTATATCTTCTCTGTAAAAATTCTGCCTCAAGATAGTTTTCCCACCCTTATAATTATAAATTATAACTAAAAATTCAATTGTATGTTTTACTACAGATGTTGTTTCATCCTGAAAGATGAAATGTTACTTTCAAACTGTTAAAAGGCACATGAGATATAAAATGCTCAAAAGGTCAAGGATTTACTTTAAAAGTTAAATAAAAAAAAAAAAATAAGTGTACCTGCTAGCCAGCCAAAAACTGATAAGCAGGGAGATGAAAAGGATAGAACTGCCAAGAAAATAAGTAAATATAACAGCTATTCCCCAAATAAAAACACATTAAACCTATATCTCTGGGTATCTGCTGACACAAAAAGCCCACTCTGCTTTTGAGGCTTATACTATTACTTAGAACAACCAAGTTGAAATCACAGCTGTAAACATAACTGGGACACCTTATACTTTAGAAAGATTCCCAGTGTGACACAGGGGATAATGCATAAAAAAGAAGCCCAGTCACATTTGCCAAAAATGTTCCTTCCCTTAATTGTTTAAGTTGAATCAAGACTATAACTCTTTTTAATATAATAAACCTCACTTTGTAAAATAATTCTCAGATATGGAAAGCAGAAAAATGTTGGGACTTTTAAAGAGACTAATGATATAGCTATCTAGACCTGCAGCAAGGTCATGTGAATGGAAGGATAATGAACATTCATTCATTCAGCAAATAGTAAGTACCTACAAAAGGCCAGGTATAGGTCTGGGCCCTGAAAATAAAAATACATCAGTGAAAAAAAATCTCACTTTTCTGGGTTGATGAGGGAGAGAGAGAATAAACCAACAAATAAGTGACTGTAAATAAAGCACAGCAAGAGAGGACAGGGGGTGAGATATATTTTATAGAGCAGCAAAAGGCGTGACAAGATTACATTTGAGCAGAGACCTGAAGTAGTAAGGGAGTCAATCATGATAATATCCAGTGACCAAAGTTCTCAGCAAAAGGACTAGAAAATGCAAAGGCATTGAGACAGGAGTTGCTTGAAGTGTTAAAGGAACAGCAGAGACATCAGTCTGGCAAGGCTGGAAGTCAGAACCAAGAGGTAGCTTGGTAGGCAACAGAAAGGACTTCAGATTTTAAGATAAGAAGCTGTTAGAGGGCTCTAAGCAGAGAACTGGCACAACCTGACTTACTTTTTTAAAAGGGAACACAAGTTCCTACTCATAAAACCAAGACTCATAATCTATTTATAAGTGAAAGGGGGCAAAGCATACAATAAAAGTCTTATAGTCTGATAGCGTTTTTTGCAAGAAAAGAATATGTACACATGGGAACAAAACTAAAAACATAAATATTGTGGTTTTTGAGGTTACAGAGTTTTTCTTACATTTTCTTTTTTCAAGTTTTCTGTCTTAAATATGAATTACTTTGTAACTTTTAATGTTACCTTTAAAAAAAAAAACCTACTTCACCATGAGACTGTCCTAGTCTGAAATCTTACTTCAATGTATAAAAAACAAAACCAAAAACAACACAGAGAACATTTTTTCCCAAAACTACCACACTTCCCATGCAATGTTTGCCTGTCATGAACCACTGCACAAATCGAGTAGCTCAATGTATCAAGGTCACAAAACCAACTTAGTTAATATTTATCATTACATAGTAGCTCTGTCCCCTAAAACAACTTTGATATCATCTTTCCAAGACAGCAACAAAAAGACCCTTTTCATTCATTTTCTAAGTCACTTGCTTTGATACTATTTTGCTGCTTTTGGATTTTTCCACTGTATGTCTCTTAGAAACAAATTAAGCCCAAATAAGTTGTTCCAGCTAATGAAGTGCGCTTTTGGCTCTTTCTCCGTGGTTGAGAATTATTCGGCAAAATACCAATTGTTTTAGGACGCATTTTTCTCTTAGTTTTGAAATACTGCAATACTAAGTTACCACAAATAAAGAACCTCAAGATAACAACGTACAAGAACATGTATATAAATGGAAACCGCCGTAATCCATTTTTAAATTGAAAATGTGTGGATGCCTCATGAATAAACATTTACAAATATATACTAGCGTTCACAGGACATAAATAAAAACACCACCCCGCCCCTGCCCAGTCCATAACAGTTTTTTTGCAAGGCAGAAATGCAAACCATGCAACTCAAAATGACTCAAGCTTTCACTTCCACCTGAGCCCCACATCCCACCCACTCCTCAATCACTTCCAACAGGTTTCTCTGAATGAAATCCCAAACTTAACAAGCCGCAAACTCTGCTCACATACCACTCACGGCATCCGGGAACCTGGGATCCACGTGTAGTGTTTTACGTGGGGAAACAACAGCCCAGGGTTCAAGATTCTACTGTACCCCGAGTGGTTGGTGCCCCGGCTCAGCTGCCTTCCCTGGCGGAGCTGATGCTCTTTACACCAGAGGCATGGGCTGTCCAGCCCAGCAGCTGGCAGCGACCCACGGGAGTGGAAACAAGCGGCGCTCAGACATGCACTCTCACACCGCCAGGCGCGCCCCCGCGGACACCCCACTTACCCGCCACCAAACATTCTGCTCCTTTCGCAATTGTGTGGCCCTTGGGACCACAATGACTCCAGGGACCCCAGGGCGCCGGAGCCTGGAGCCGGGGGTGATGACAGATGGGCGAGGGCGGGGCTTCGGGGGGAAGGGGCGGAGCCTCCCAGCATGGGGGTGCTGGCGGCTGACAGAAAGACAGGGGGCAGCGGGCGGAGGGGGCTGACCTAGCCTGCGGGCCGGGCTGGGGCCAGGCCTGGCGGGAAAGAGCTCGCGCGGACACAGAGGCTGACAG
>NW_026000026.1:17621488-17628284 GCF_001458135.2 Marmota marmota marmota | reverse complement strand
GGAAACGTTCGGCTTCACTCGGCCCCGCTCGATTCGGTTGGGGGCGTGGTCCGGTGCCCCCCGCCCAGGTCGCCTCAGGCGTCAAGGGGGTGGGGCTTTCGAGCGGGCGCGAGCCCCCTGACGTCGCGGGAAGCGGACCTTACCCCGGGCGCATGCGCGGACGCCTGCCCCGCTCTTGGCGGCGTGGAGGTTGGAGAAGCGGGAGACGCAGGAGACGCGGGAGACGCGGGAGACGCGGGAGGAGGGGGTGGGGGCGGATGCCCGGGCCTCAGAGGTTCCCGGCTTTTGTGCTCCACATCCTGGTCTTTCCAGAGGACCACCTAAGGAAGGCCAAGCGAGGCTACGCTTTCAAAAAGGGTGTGGACTGGGCAGGGGCCCTAGACCATGTCCGCCCTCGCTCTTTCCAGTACAATGTTTCCCAATAAACGTCCCCTGGTAATTGGTCTTCCTTTTACCCCACCAAGGCTTCACTGCAGTTTTTAATATCTTCTTTTTCTTAAAAGTCGTAATAGCCAAAACAAACTTAGGATCACCGCTTCCTTAACATTATTAAATCTTCAGACACTTGGGCTTCCAAGTGTCAGCTTCGTTGGCTCAAAAAATGCTATTCTTTCTTCATAGCTCCTGAGTACCTGTGTGTCTAGCATGACATTGGGCACTTTTCTGAACTCCTGTCACATGTGCCAGGCTCTTTTTTTTTTATTATGAAACCCAAGTTTGTGGAAAATATATTCAAAAATTTAGTCCCCACCTTTAGAAGTCTTTGCTTAATAACAGAACTCTTCAGTCTGACATACCCCGTTGGAATCCCAGCTCTGCATTAATCTGGCTGGTTAATAATTGGCTGAGTGACTTTAGACATGTTACTCTCTCATCTGTAGAAGGACAATATTAGTAACTAAGCAATGGGATAAGTGAAAAGATTAAATGACGGCATATATAAAGCTTTCCACACAGTACCTTAGTGTTCAATAAATAAGTCTGATTTTAAATTGAGATTGCATTAGAACTTCAGATCCAGAAAACCAACAAATCTATTCGTATGAGCAATGTGTCAAACTTTAACATGTCCAAAGCCAAACACTCAAACTTGCTCCTTACACATCTTCTCTACCTCAGTTAAGTCAACTCTAGCCTTGTAGTAACAGGCTAAAACCATTGTGGTCTTCCTTGACTTCTCTCTTGCTATCATCTACATGTAATCCATTAGCAAAGATGTCAGCTCTACCCTTCAAATTCTTTCTTCTCTTCCATGAAATGTTGCAATAGTCTCCTACCTGTTCTCCCTGATTCTACCTTGCTCTCAACATGACAGCCTGAGGGATCTTGTTAAAACCTGAGTCAAAACACGTTTCTCCCCCACCACCACCACCACCAAAGTATCCAGTGGTTTCCCATATCATTCAGAGAAAAAGCCAAAATCCTTTATTCTAGGATCTCCAAGATCCTGTGTGATCTGACTTCTCCCACTTAACCCTTCCCCACTCCTTTCACTGTGTCTCTTTCCGTTCTGCTCTCCCATTCATCAACCAGCCACACTAGCCTCCTTCCCTACTCCTTTCAGAATATGGAGGCTCACTATTACCTCAGCACCTTTGCCCTTGTTATTTCTTCCCCCAGATTTCAGAAGACATGTGCCCTCACTCCAGATTTCTACTCAAAAGTCACTTCCCCAGAAAGACTTTCCTAGACTACTAAAATATCAAGTCCCAACCCCCATCACTCTGTCCTTTCACCCTGCTTTATTTTTCCTCCTACTCCTTTATGATGTGAGTATTTTCTCTGATGTCCCTGAGGGCAAAGTGTTGTTTTGCTCATCTCTGACATCTAGAACAGGTACTCAATAAATATTTATTTTAACAAATGAGAGCATATATACAATATGTTGATTCAATTTAATATTATTTAACAAAATTTTCCAAGCACCTGTTTCCATGAAGGCACACTGGGGGAAATAGAGATAAACCCACTCTTCTAACCCCTGAAGAACTCAGTATTATACACATACATGTAAAGAAAGACTTCTGAAAAAAGTATTTCACACTAGATAGCTGTGCCCACTGCTTTGAGAAGCAGAATGAAGGGCAAACCTAACAGTTTATAGGAGTGTGGGAAGGTTCCCCAGAGGAGGTGATTTGGAGCTGAATCTGAAGAGTTAATGAGAAAGGGACTCCAGACAGAGGAAATACCAGTGTTGGAATGAATGGATTTCCCAAATAATATTCACCATAGTAGACAAATTTTTCTTTGAAAAATCAAGTTAAGCAGATTACAGGTGATTCCTATAATAATGTAACTTACATTCATATTCTCATGAGGTTTCTCAAGCCGGGAAGAAACTGCCAGAAGTATAGTCGATGCAATATAAGTACAACCTGACTTTTATTTTACTGGAATGGGCTATACCTATAAACATTTTGTGTCAGTGTCCAAAGGCAAAGAACACACCACCACCACCACATATTTGTTAGGAGTATGCTGGCTGAAAATTCTAGTAATCTACTAGGCCAATTTAAGGAAAATAAAAGGAGACTTTAGATTTTTCTTTTTTGGGTGGAGGGGTCTCTCAGAGGCCCAGGGTAAAAACCCAGCTAGGCTTCTGTATGGGTTGGAAGCAGAACAAGAGGAGACACTGTGACTCTCCCTGCAAGCCTGTTTTCTCTGCATCCAGGTAACACAATAGAAACGTATCTATCAACTCTTCTCAACTATATGGTACAACTCCGACTACATGGAAAGAGTCTAAAGCTTCCCAACCATTTCATCCCAAAGTTCCAAAAAAAGAGGGTCTAATTGACCCAACTTGAGTCAGGTGCCCTCCCCCTAGAACAATCATGGCCAGTTAACAGGTCACAAAGTTCACCTGGACACTCTGGCTCAAGGAATGGATAACCATCAGAAAAAGGGAAATTGTTTCTGGTTGAGGAGGTATCTTAATAGAAGTCCTTCATAAAACCACTGTTTCCACTTAGTGGCAACATTTCTGGAAGATATTTGATAGTGACAGAGGGCATAATTATTGAATTCCTAATCTATGCACAGAAGGGAAGCCCATTTTTTAGGTTATAATAAAACAGGAAGTTGTCCTTTTCCCAGTCAAAAGTGGGGAAAAAATGGGGGTGGTTGCCATATGTTTTTCTTGTAGCACATGATAGGATTTGTACTCTCTTACAGCTTGGAAGTAGGAGGGGTCATGTGATGTGCTTTGGCCAATAAAGTGTGAGTAGAAGTACACCTCTCTGAGGCCCAAAGCAGGATCTCAATGAGACATTTGTATACCTGTATTCATAGCAGTGCTGCTCACTATAGCCAAAAGGTGGAAACGGCCCAAATTTCCATTGAGAGGTAAGTGGAAAACACAATATGGTGTATACATACCATAGTATTGGGTGGCTGTTATGGTTTGGGTGTGAGGAGTCCCCCAAAAGTTCATGTGTGAGAAAATGCAAGAAGTTTTGGAGAAGAAATGATTGGGTTATAGCCTTAACCTAATCAATGAATTAATCTCCTGATTGGAATTAACGAGTGATAACTGAAGTGGTAGGGTGTGGCTGGAGGAGGTGGGGAATTGGGGCGTGGCTTTGGGGTATATGTTTGTATTTGGCAAGTGGTGATCTCTCTCTGCTTCCTGATCAGCACGTGAGCTGATTCCTTCCACCACACTCTTCCACCCTGATGTTCTGCCTCACTTTGAGCCCCAAGGAATGGAGCCAGCCTTCTGTGCACTAAGACCTCTGAAACTGTGAGCCCTCAAACTTTTCTTCCTAAATTGTTCTGGTCAGATCCTTTAGTCACAGCAAGAAAAAAGCTGTCTAAAACAGTGGCCTTGAAAAGGAATGAAATTTTGACATGCTACAACATAGATGAGCTTTGAGGGCATTATGCTAAGTTAAATAAGCCAGTTAGAAAAAAAGCAAATAATGCCTATAATCTTGGTGGCTCTGGAGGCTGAGACAGGAGGATTGCAAGTTCAAAGACAGCCTCAGCAACTTAGCAAGGCCCTAAGCAACTCAGGGAGACCCTGTCTCTAAACAAAATACAAGAAGGGGCAGGGATGTGGCTCGGTGGTTAAGTACCCTTGAGTTCAATCCCAGGTACCAAAAAAAGAAAAAAAAATAGAAGCAAATATTGTATAATTCCATTTCTATAAAGTACCTAGAGTAGACCAGTTCACAGAGTTAGAAAATGAGTGATAGTTTCCCTAGGGGTTAGGGGAAGGGAGAATGGGAATTTATTGTTTAATGGGTGTAGAGTTTCAGTTTTGCAAGATGAAAACCATTCTGGAGATTGGTTGCACAACAATGTGAGTGTACTTAACACTAGTGAACCATACACTGAAAAATGGTTAGTATGAGCAGAGCATGATGATGCATATCTGTAATCTCAGTGGCTTGGGAGGCTGAAGGAGGATGATTGCAAATTGGAGACCAGCCTCGCGAACTTAGCAGGACCCTGTTTCAAAATAAAAAATGAAAAAGGGCTTGGGATGTAGCTCAGTGGTACAGCACTCCTGAGTTCAATCCCCAGTACTTAAAAAATAAATAAATAAATATAGTGAATTTTCTATTATGCATATTTTACTGAAAAACAATTAATCCAGTGGAAAGATAAAATGGAATAGTGAAAAATAGCTGATCCAAAAGAAGGAAGAAAAAGAAAAACTGAGGGGAAAAACAGATAAGGACAAATAAATAATACGTAGAACGATTATAGACTTAAATTGGACTCATTTCTGTAATGACAGTAAATGTGAATGGGCTAAATAGTCCAATAAAAAGGAAAAATAAATTGACATGCTGAATTTAAACAAAGGAAAAACCAAGACTCAACTATTTGATATTCATAAGGGACACACTTTAAGAGGTTAAAAAAGATAAAATGGAAACATTATAACTAATACTTAAATTAAAAATGACACCTATCTTATACAAATTCTCTCAAAAAATAAAGAGGAAATAATTCTCAACTCATTTATAAAGTCAGTGTAATCTGGATTCTATAACTTGTCAAGAACATGGTAAGAAAAAATATCACAGACCAATATTTATGCCCATAAATGTAACAATGCTAAACAAAATGTTAACATACAAATTCAGCAATAAATAAAATAAATAACAAAACAGGAGAAAGTGTGGCTTATCCCAAACATATAAACTGGCTTAACATTTAACAAATGCAAATGCTCAAAAACTGTTAAAAACTAGTAACAAGGGGCTAGGGTTGTGGCTCAGGAGAGTGCTTGCCTAGCATGTGCGAGGCCCTGGGTTCAATCCTCAGCACCACTTAAAAGTAAACAATTAAAATGAAAGTATTGTGTCCAACTACAACTAAAAAAAAAAAAACTAGTAACAAGGGGTTGGAGCTATAGCTCAGCGGTAGAGCACTTGCCTCACACACGCAAGGCACTGGGTTCGATCCTCAGTACCACATGAAAATAAATAAAGATGTTGTGTCCATCTACAACTAAAAATTTTTTAAAAAAAATTAAAAAAACTAATAACAAGTGTTAGCAAGTTTGTGAAGCAGCTGACAAGAACAGGATGAAATAGAACACTTCAAGACCTGTGCCATTCATAAATATATATGCAAAAAATGAAAATAAACCATGTTCAGCATTGCATTTATCCCAGGAAAGCAAACATTAAGATTACCCAAAAAGTAATTCACTACATTAACAAATAGAAAAAAAATTATATGATCACCTTAGTAGGCACAAATATAACATTTGACCAAATACAACTTCCATTAATGAAAAAGAAACTTCTTAAACTAAAAAGGAGTAAATATCCCAAATAATGAGAAATGCCACAAACAGTGATGAAATATGAAAGTTATCCCTTGAAACTGAGAATGAGACAAAAATAATCCATCATCATCACTTTCTGTTCCACATTGTACAGGAGTCTGGATTGGTATGAAAAATAACAATAAATAAAATAGCATAATGGATTGGAAATAACAAAAACTGCCATTTGTAGATATTACTATATATATAGAAAAAAACCCACAAATGAACCTAGATAAAAATTGGAATGTCAGTTTAGCAAGATTGTTTGACAGAAAATCAATACATCAAAATCAACCTTACTTCTAAATTCCAGCAAAGTCACAAAATGATTTTTCAAAGGGTGCTTTTCAAAATAGCAAAAACTAACAGCAACAAAAATCTAGGTACCTATAACAGATCTGACAAAGACAAAACCTCTCTGAAGGAAACCAGGAACATTTTAATAGATATTAAAGAATAAATAATGGAGACAAACACTATGTTAATAGATTGAAAGACTCAATATTTTAAAGCTATCATTCTCTCCAATCAAAACAACCCTAGGTGATATTCATATAGAACTTGCCAAGATGATTCTACTATAATATTTGTATGAAACCATAGAAGACAGAACAGTCAAAGTACTGTACAAAGTGGGAAGGTTTTCTCTATTAACTAAGAAGATTTATAACAAAGCTCTAATTATTAAGACGGTATATTGGTACAAGGGCAGGCAAAAAAAAAAACAAAACAGTGAACAAAAGACAGAACCCCCAACCATTAATGCAAAGATAGTATTGCAGAACAGTGTACAGAAATTCTCTTTTGAATAAACAGAAATTCTCTTTTCAATAAATTCTTTTTTGAACCAATTGAATATCCTCATGGGGAAAATGACATTGGAACTCTATCTCAGACCATATTCAAAAAACATCTTTTCTTGAACTATGGACCTAAATACTTAAAGTGAAACTATATATATATATATATATATATATATATATATATATATATATATATATATATATA
>NW_026000026.1:17606443-17621468 GCF_001458135.2 Marmota marmota marmota | reverse complement strand
TATATATATATATACACAGCCTGACACAAAAAGATACTCAATATTTATTGAATAAATGTGAAGAAAGGATTTCCTGTATCAATTTAACTTCATTGATTCAATGAACAACAAAACCAATTTCTGGTGGACTTAAACCTGAAAAGTAAGCAATAAAACTTTAGAAGATAACATAGAATAATATCTTCATGATCTCCAAGTAGGGAATGTTTCCTGAAGACAGAAAAAGCCCTAACCATAAGAAAGTTTTGTAAAATGGACATTTTCACAATTAACAGTTCTGTTCATTAGGAGCCATCATTAAGACAGTGAAGAGGCAAAC
This sequence comes from Marmota marmota marmota, assembly GCF_001458135.2. NCBI lineage: Eukaryota > Metazoa > Chordata > Mammalia > Rodentia > Sciuridae > Marmota > Marmota marmota. Next base: position 17,621,149 of record NW_026000026.1, on the reverse strand, counting down.
CACAGAGGAGAAATATTTGCCATACAAATAACTATCAAAAGGTTTACATCCAGAATATATTTTTAAAATACTATAAATAATCTGCATATAATAATTAAAAGATGGACCAATAGAAAAATGGGCAAGAAGAAGCTCTTGACACACACACAAGTCCAAACAGCCACAACTATAAATAGCTTAGCCTCATTAGTCAGGAAGTGAATTACAGCGAGCAACTACTACAGACCCATCAGATGGCTAGAAGTTCCAATCCTGACAGTATCATCTATTGGTGAGAACTGTTGGTGAATGTATAAAGAAAGCTCTTAAGCATAGCTGAGAGGAGTGTGTAATAAATTATTACTTGTGTAATAATTTTGGAAAACAGTTTGTCATATTTTGTATTGTTAAGCATAGGCATACCTCATAATCCAGAAATTCTACTCTGAAATATATACTCATGAGAAATGCATGGCCACATACACTTATATAAACATATACAAGAATGTTCGTAACAGCACTATTTATAATAGCCCCAGCTTAGAAATAACCCAAAGGCTCAGCAAAAGGATGAATAACTTGTGGTATATTCAGTCAAGGGAAAGCTATGTACACCAACATAAATGAATGAATTTCAGCTGCACACAACAACATGGAAGAATCTTATAACGATTGTGAAGCCAGGGCTGGGGATAGATCTCATTGGTAGAGTGCTTGTCTCACATGCACAAGGCCCTGGGTTCAATTCCCAGCACCACAAAAAAGAAAAATAAAATTGTGAAGCCAAAGAAGCCGGACATGAAAGAACACATACTTTATGACCAGACAAAATTAAACATGTTCCTGTCCCCACAATCTTCCACCACTCCTTTACTTATGAACACAAGAAGAGTGGTAATAAAATGTCTCATAATAACAAGTTGGGGAATTACCATTTTGTATCCATTTGCAGAAAACCACCCCATGCTGAAATATCTCTTAGTTAGAAAGATAAAGGGAGAAATTGATTTTGGAGGTGGATGAGCTCAAGGAAGTTATGGATATAGCTCTCTATTTCGAAGACAGAGGACAATATAGTCAGGCACACAGGACAATAGACACATGCAAGTTCTGAGGTACAAGGGACATTAGCAAAACTCATGCCCAGATAGACAGGAGTCACATACCAATAGGACCAGGCAGTTTCAGAAAGATTCCCAATAATAAATATAATTAGGTTTTATATGTATTTTTCCAGATTTTTTTCAGGGTTTCTCAACATTATTTATTTGTGTACATGTGGGATTATGGTATGCATGCCACTAAAATTTTTAACAGGTGTTAAACATCTGTCCATTTTAATACCTATAGATGTACTTCATACTTTGGGGGATGATAGGTATATTCATTATCTTAATCATGGTGCAAGTTTCATAGGTACATATGTATATCAAAACTCAGGTTGTATACTTTAAATATGTGTGAATTACCACATTTATAGCAGCACAATTCACAAGAATGAAACTATGGAACCAGCCTTAAAAAATGTGGAATATATACATATACAATGGCGTTTTAATCAGTCACAAAGATGAATAAAATTATGTCAGGAAAATGGTTAGAAATTGAAAACATTATGTTAAGTGAAAAAAGCCAAACTCTGAAGGTGAATGGTGGTATGTTTTCTCTCGTATGTGAAAGTTAGGAAAAAGGAAAAAAAAATGGTGTGGCTCTAATGAAAACTGGAGAGAGATCAGTGGAGAGGAAAAGGAACCAGGGGTGGGAGGAAAGAAGGGAAAGGGAAAATACTGAGGAATGATATTAGCCAAATTATATCCTTGTATTATGTGCATGTATGAATATGTAACAACAAATCCCACTATTATGTACAATTGTAATGCACCAGTAAAAATATGGAAAAATAGGGCTGGGGTTGTGGCAGAGGTAGAGCGCTTGCTTAGCATGCGTGGGCCACTGGATTTAATCCTCAGCAACACATAAAAATAAAATAAAGGCATTGTGTCTACCTACAACTAAAAAATAAAAATATGGAAAAATATTGGGGCTAGGCTGTGGCTCAGTGGTAGAGCACTCACCTAGCACGTGCAAGGTGCTGATTCAATCCTCAGCACCACATAAAACTAAATTAATAAAATAAAGGCATTGTGTCCAACTACAACTAAAAATATTTTTAAAAAAGGAAAAATATGTGTGGTTTATTTACATCAATTATACGTCAATAAAGCTGGAAAATTAGTTAATCTCTCTTACTATTTTCCCCAATTAATACTTGTGTTGTAAGTACATCTAATTCATGGCTTCACACTACTATGAAGAATTCCAAAATACACATCCACGATGTTTTACTAACTCATTCCCTAGGTTTCCTTAGCCTGCAGTTCCCCTAGCCACAAAACAACACTATAATAAATGACCTCCTGCTTGTCTTCTTAGGCAAACTTTCTCAGGTATATACCCAGGAGTGCAACCACCCACTCTGAACCCTGTGCATACTTAGTTATTTTGGTTTTTTTTTTTTTTTTTTTTTTTTTTGGGGGGGGAGTACTAGGGATTGAACTCAGGGGCACTCGACCACTGAGCCACATCCCCAGCCCTATTTTGTATTTTATTTAGAGACAGGGTCTCACTGAGTTGCTTAGCACCTCGCTTTTTCTGAGGCTAGCTTTGAACTCAGGATCCTCCTGCCTCAGCCTCCAGAGCTGCTGGGATTACAGGTGTGCACCACTGCACCCTACTGCATACTGGATTTTACTAAGAGCTATCTGCTTATTTTACACAGGAGCAAAGCAAATTGATATTCTCACCAACTGGGAGAGAATTCTGAGAGTTCTCAGTCTCTTCATTTGGTTTTCTGGAAACTCAAATTCATTCTGCAAAAAGACAAGACAGGATGGGCCTTGGTTCCTGGTGTTCTTCCCTCATTTCAACTTGGTATTGACTTCATGGTTGCTGACAGATAATTCTTCAGGCTGTGGCACAGGACAGTGGCCATTGCCTGGTGATGTAACTGATGGAATTTCTTGTCTATTTTTACTTGTTCTTTAACATCATGTTTTTGGGGAGGGGTACAGGTACTGCCTTCAGTCTTCCTGAGCATGCTTCGGCAGCCTTCTAGGGTCCCACCTAATGAAGAAACTGGTCCTTGGTGCTAGGGCCAGTGTCTTAAGCAGCATGGAATGTGGTGACTCAGCTGGTCACTCAGGGACACCTCGGTGAACAAGGCCATGGGAAGGAAGTCATTACACAGACAGCTGGACTGTAAAAAACAAAAATACTCTACACACCAAACTCTACAAAGCTGTGTTGCTGAGCGTCCCATGACTCAACGGGCCTGCTTCTGCCACGTGGCTTGCGGCTCAGGATATGTGGCGCACAGCCCTGGCTTGCTGCTTGCTGCTGCTCTGAGTGGCTTAGAAAGCTGACAGGGTGGGGACCCCAGGAAAAACTGTGGCTGTATTTTCTCCCCACTCGTCCTCTCTGACTGTTGCTTCTCTCATTGTCTCTCTCATCCTTACTCCTTCCTCTGTAACTCTCTTGCCTTAAAAAAAAAAAAAAAGTTAGAATTTAGTATTTCATGCACACAATGCTGGTGACTTGGTAAGGCCACAACACTGGCATCCTAGGAAGGCCCTTCTGAGTCAGACAAACATGGGACAACAAATCCTATTCCCCTAGAACAGGGTCTAGAGTCCTGGAGAAAGAGGCCGGTGGCAGCAACAAGGGACAGAGATTTCAATGTGGAGGACAGGTCATCCAAGATGTGGCAATCCAATGCCTAATCTTTACTGGAGACTTATTATGTGCCAGACACAGGTCTTGGGATAGATCAGTGAGGACAGATCAAGCGTCTGGTCCTCATGGGCCTGCATTCTTGTGGAGAGAGGAAGACACACACACAAGACATCGTCAAGACAGCAAGTGAGGAGGTGCTGTGTACTGCTGGAAAGGACGAGGGCAGGGCAAGGTGGCTGGGAGCACCGGGTAGACTTCATGGGAAGGTTGGTGAGGAGCCAGCCACAAGGGTATCTGGGGAAAGAGCATCCTGGAGAGAGGAAGCACCAGTATAGAGGAGGCAGGTGAGCGTGGCTGCAGAGCAAAAGAGGGGAGCACAGTGGGAGAGAAGGATGAGAAGTGGGGGCTATGAGTGGGGGGGTGCTTGGGAGCCACTGGAGGGTCTTGAGCAGAAAAGTTATAGGAATTGACTTTGGTTTTAATAGCATCCTGCTTTCAGATGGCTTTGACCTCTAATTATATAATGCAAGTAGAGTGTAAAATAAAACTGCAAATCTTGCCAAAGAGGTAGAATTTTATGAAGCTAATGAAAGTGACACCGGAGAACAGCTAAAATTGCACAAAGCATTGACAGATGAGATCTGGCAACATTGGGTTGGAAAAGGACATTAATAGGGCAGGAATTTCAGAATGATTTAAGTAAGAGTTAAGAGAAGACTTTGGAAAAAAAATTAAAGGCGCCTAGAAGTATTTTTGGAAAGATAGTTGTGCCTTTTGGAAAATGCAATGCTGCGTGAAGGATATGATACCATTCAATCATGCAATTTACACTCTGCTCCCAAAGCGTTTATTCTTGTCCATGGTTTTGCCCAATGGCCAAGGTTGTGCCCACATTCAAGGTGATCTATCTCTGCATTTACTTTCTCTTTCCAGCACCATGCCTTCACTCACCACTTCTACCTATGGATTCTGCTTATTCCTCTCCTATGCATACCCTGTTTATACAGGTCTGGTCTCATAGCCCAGCATAAATAGATCTTCCCTAAACAACATTTCTAGACCCTCTTTGAGTTGTGAAGCATAAAGAGACATGTGGGGGTGATGGAAAGAAGGTAAACAATAATAGGAAGTCCCCTTGCTGAGGGTCAATCCATGGGGCACATGGTTAAGTCCCAAAGGAATTTTTAGAACACAGAAAGCTCTACTTTATATACTGGTTAATGATCTTTCAGTATTCCTTTCTAGACTAGAAATCACAAACAAGTTCCAAAAAGACTCAGCAATCTGATGTCTTTCTGGGAAGGGTGGGAACAGTCTTTCAGAGCCTGGAACTGCCCAGCCCAAGCCATACTGCCAGGCAATCTGACCAGGATGAGTTAGTCTTCTCCCAGCACCAAAGGCTTCTTGAGCACGTATGGGGGATGGCAACAGAAGTCTCCTGCCCTCCAGCCAGGAGATACCTGATCACATCTAACCAGGATAAGTTCTCTCCCAGCACCAAAGGCTTCTTTGGCAGGTATGGGGGATGGCAACAGAGGACTCCTGCCCTCCAGCTAGGAGATCCCTGATCACATCAGGGCTGGTCCCTAAAAGCATATCTCCTGGCTAGAGGGCAGGAGACTAAGAAGAGAGCCAGGAGATCCTGGCTGGAGGGCAGGTCACTGTGGGAGAAGAAGACCTCAGTGACCTCACTAGTATAGCAAAAGCAAACAGGCCAGAAGCCCAGGGCCAGACTCTTTTGAACAGGGGACCCAGGCGCAGACATGATATCAGTAAAATCATAAACCACCTACCTGGTTGTCTGTGCCACACTCTATTCCTCTGTTCCAGTGAGAGACTTTATCTCTTTATCTCTGAGAGCAGCAGTTCTCAGACTACAGTGAGCATCAGAAACACCTGAGGGTACATGGGGAAGGAATGGAGACGACTTCTAAGAAGACAGACTGCTGGCCACACCCCCAAAGTTTCTGATTCCGAGAAAGTGGGACCTGAGAATTTATATTCCTAACCAGGTGCTCCTATTGCTGTTGGTCCAGGGACCACACTTAAAGAATTATCAAGGTTAGGACAGCAGCTCAGTGGTAGAGCACTTGCCTATCATTCGTGAAGCCTGTTTGATCCCCAGCACTGCAAAAAATAAAATAAAATAAAATAAATCACTTCTTTTAGAGGATCTGTTTTTACAATTGTAAATGGGATAATTACCATCCCCCTCTGTGGTGAGAATCCAATGAGACAAGGCAGCTAAAGAATTCAGCATGTGCCTGCACCCAGTAGGTGCTCAGTTAGCATTAGTCATTTCTCCTGGGAGTGGACAGGAGACATGCCAAGTAGGGAAAACATGGACAAGGAGAAGAAGGGGGAAAGGGTCCAAGCAGGTCAGCTGAGCTGGCAGAAAGAGGTAAGGCCCAGCACAGCAGTCACAGAGTCCCAGCTGCACTGTGGAAGCAGCTGGGAGCCACGTATAGTTCTGGGGCTGTCCAATGACAGATAGAAACAGAATGTGGTGACACTGGACAAGAAGCTATTGCCAGCAGCAAGTTCCATGTGCTGGAGAGTTGGCTTTTGACTAGACATAGGGTTGCCCATTTTAACAAGTAAAAAATAAAGGATACCCAGTTAAATCTGAATTTCAGATGAATAATGAATCACAACTTGCTAATATCAAGATGTCCCAGATATTGCATGGGACATACTTATACTGAAAGACATTTATCATGTATCTGAAATTCAAATTTAACTGGTGTTCTTTATTTTTATTTGCTAAATCTGGCAATCCTAGCCCAATACTAGTTGAATATCCCCCAAACCCTTAGCCTGCATGCTAGGGAGACAGAGCCAACCCACATTCCCATTATCTATTCCCACCTTTAATGAGGCCACCAGGAGGGGCTGAGGAGCACTCCTGGCAGCCAGTCTTAATGCTCATGACACATGATCACAGCTGCAGGCCTGGGTGAGAGGGTCCACTCACCTCATGCCAGGGTCATCCAGAAAAAAAAGTAGCAGGGCACAGTAAATAATCGCTGGATCTGTGAATGAACCAAGTGGACAGGCCACCAAATTCCATAAAAAAGGACCTGCCACCTCTGCTCTAGGATCAATAAGAAACCAGCAACCATTGGTGGTACAGGCCAACCTAGTGCATGAACTCAGGGGAAGGGGAAAATGTTCTCCACCCTTAACCTCAGAAATGAACAAACGCAGCACCCATGATACACGTGCAGAGATGGTGATATAAACTGCAGACTAGAGCAAGACAAGTCACTCTCTCCTTCAGCTCAGCTGCGCGTTAGGACAAGTCGTACTACCAGAGGCTGCCTCTCTGCACCCTTCACCCTCCCTCCATAATTACCAAATCCCAGATGATTCACAGTTCCGAAAACAAGCCTGTTGGAAATCCAATTTCTGCAACAACCTTTATATCAATTTTTTTTCCCTTAACAAAGAACAATGGAAACAATTTGTGCTCCATCTTTAAAAATGAGAGAAAACAGGTGTGGTGGGGCAGCCTGTACTCCCAGCTACTGGGAAGGCTGAGACAGAAGGATTGCAAGCTCAAGGTCAACCTGGACAATTTAGCAAGACCCTGTCTCAAAATAAAATTTTAAAAGGGCTGGGGGTATAGTTCAGTGGCAGAGCATCCCTGAGTTCAATACCCAGTACTGAAAAAGAAAAGGGGAAATAACCCTAAAGTGGTGGTGTGGCCTGTAGTCCCAGCTACTTGGGAGGCTAATGTAGGAAGATCACTTGAACCCAGGAGTTCCAGGCCAGACTGGGAACATAGTGAAACCCTGTCTCTAAAAGATTTTCTTTTAAACATGATAAACATTACTGAATGACTACTATGTCCTGTACTATGTTCAGCATTTTATTTAGTTCATTGTCATATTTGGCTACACATACAACCACCATGGGAGTTTTTAAAATCCCAGTAGCCAGGGCATCCTTCTTTGTCAAGGGCACAACTTGTGATTCCAACTGCAGTCAAGATTGAAAATCATCGATTTAGTTCACCTTGTAAATCCTCACAGTAAAATTTTGCATGGTAACTTTTATACCATTTTGCAGATGAAACAGAGCCTGAAAAAAGGTAGATTAACAAACAAGCAAAGGTAGATTAGCATCTGTAGCCCCAACCAATAAACTCTCCCTCTTTCCTTCTCAGATTTCTTTGAGAAATTCCTGATGCATCAAGGTTTTTCTGTCATATATAATGATTCTATATATATATATTGCTGCCAGGGACATGTTTATGGCATGACACTGACCCCCTGGCTACCTTAAGGTTGCTCTATCCCAACAAGGCTCTTCTGTGATAGCAGCCAGACACTCCCTGGGTTCAGGACTAATACTCAATAAAATGAAAACAACTTTCAAATAAGAAGTTCTGTCACCTTATGTCACAGAATAGTGGCAGCAGCCCTCCACTTCTCACTGCCCAGTACTTGTCTACACCTGGATTTTTGCCATTGCAGGCCCACCCCTCTAAGTCTTTTCCTCAGTGCCCTTGCTCTTTAAAGTCCTTCCCTGATACTTTTCAGAGCATCTTCTTTGCAAGGGTCATACATATGCACAGGTTGTCCTAGAGGTCTTTGATCCAGACAAGCTCACGAACCACAGATGCCAAGGGAAAAGCCGTTTCCTGGCCCAGGCCTCGCCGGTGGCACAAGACCTGGCAGATCTTCTGGTCCTGAGCCTACCTGGGCACTCACCTGGACTCACCTGTCCACCCCGCGACTCCTGCAAGTGGAAAGGGAGCTCAGCTGCTGAGAAGGTCGGTCACCGTCTGCCCTCTGCTGGTCAGTGGCGGTATTGAGCCTACTGTCCTTCAACGGGTGTATGGAATGAATGGAAAGAAGGATTAGGAGTTGCCTGTTGTAAATCAGGAACTGTACTGAGTGTTGGGATGTAAGTATGAACGTGTCGTGCTCTCATGAATTTCAAATTTAAATAGAAAGGCAGACATTTAAGGGTGAAGACCAGTGACAGAGCGCTGGCCCCAGCAACACACACACACACACACACACACACACACACACAAAACACCTCACATTAATCAAATAGTCATTCAAGCCAATACGAAATTGCAACTGTGGGCTATATAAGCATATGACTGTAGGGTCCTGTCTAAACTGAAGGTGTAGGGGGTTCAGGGAAAGCTGCCCCAGGACAGGAAATTTGCGCACCAGGCCAACCAGGCATCTCACAGTCATTTCTTGTAATCTCGAAAATCCTGCAAGGTGACTTTTCGCTTTGACAAAGCAGAAAACGGGCTCACACCGGGAAAAGAATTCGCCTCAGGTCACAGAACGAGCTGGAAGAAAAGCCAGGATTACCTAGGTCAGCAAAGTGCCAAAGTTCCCGCTTTGCCGCCACTCCTGGCGGTTGAGCAAGTGGCAGGTCACAGGGACTCTCCATCTAGCAACTCTAAGGCGTGGGGCGGGGCCAGGCGGTGGAGCGGGAGTGGGGCGGATCCTGGAGTCTGGCCCCGCCCCAGCCTCTACAGGAGAAAGGGCTCCCTGGGGCGTGGAGACGGGGCGGGGCCGGGTCTTTTCAGGATAGGGTGGAGCGTGGGCGCGGCCGCACCTGGTTGGTGGAAGGGGTGGAGCCGGGCTCTCCTGTCCAGGAGGAGGCGGAAGCTCCGAGTGAGTGCCGACCGAGGACACTTACCTGTTGAGCCTGTGTGCACAGGTAGAGGCGGCGGCTCCGGGTCCAGCAGGTCCAGTGAGCAGCTTCCCAGGTAGGGCCCAATCTGGGCCAGGAAAGATATGTCCCTCTCCCCTCCCACGCTGTCCTTCTCCCCCGCCACTTGATCTTCTTCCTTTATGTTTGCGGTCTTGAGTCCACTTCTAGCACTGAGATGGGAGCGTAGGGGTGGTGGGTCTGTCCTCACTTCTTCCCTCTCCCTGGCTCAGGAGCTGCGAGCTCCTTAGATAACGAGAACATGGAATCTGGAGGGGAGATACCAAAACCTCCTAGGAAGGCTGGCCCAGCTTTGCCCAGACTGACCGTGACCTTGGAGAGGGCACCATACTCTCTGGTACCTAATATCTTAAGTTGCAAAGCCCGGTCTGACTCTTACCCAGCTTGCCTTGAGACTGGAGGCAATCTAGGGAGCTAGGGTGACACTTTCTCTCTTTTAGAGCAATAGAGGTGCTACTGGCGGGCTGGGGATATATCTCAGTTGGTAGAGTGCTTGCCTTGCATGCACAAGGCCCTGGATTCAATCCTAGACACCAACCCAAAAAAAAAAAAAAAAAAAAAAAAAAAAAAAGAAGCGCTGCTGCCTGTGGTCCTAGATAGAGAACCACATCCTCCCACACCCAAATCTGGGAGACATGGAGGGCTGAGAGCTGAGACCAAGGGCAGCTTCTTCCTAGCTTCCCCATGGTAGAGTTGTTGGCATCCCTGTGTTGTTGGCTACCCTGCAAGGCATGTTGACATTCCCAGAGTGGGATCTGAGGTTTGATTAAGGCACCCGGTGAGGCCTTTGGGGAGGGGGCACCTGCTCCTTTTACAAAAATGGGGATTTGAATGGCAAGTTAATATATCAGCTCTCAACTGCAACTAGTGTATTAGAAGCTGACCTACTGCAATGCCTGCAGGATCAGCCTGGGTAAGTGGGACTGTCATGTTGCCAAAAAAAAAAAAAAAAAAAAAATGCTGCTACTTCTGCTAGGTGACACATGTGGGCATTTATTGCACATCAGAGCTTTACACAAATTATCTATCAATTACTCACACCTGATATTATCCCCATTTCAAAGGCTGAAACTAAGACTCAGAAAATGAAGTGTCTTGCCCAAAGCCACAGCTAGTGAGTGCCAGAGTGGAGATTAGAACCCAGGCAGTATGGCCCCTTACCCATAATGTCCATGATCAGGACATCTGGTAATAAAGCCTTGGCCTGGGACAGCAGGAGAAGGAAGGAGGGGCTGGATGAACCGTACATCCTGGGGATAGGATTCAGAGGGCTTGGATCAAAGGACAATCAATGAGTCCTGAAAGGCATTCAGGTGACCAGGCTTCCAGGGGATGAGGATGAAGTGGTTGATTTCAGACATGTTAGTTTGAGGGTGGGGATAAAATAGGGGAGCCAAGCAGAGCTCCTTGTCTAGAGAAGACCAAGTAAGCAGAACTGGGTCCTGGGGAAAGAAAGTACCTTCAGTGATGGGTGTAGGCAGAAAGGAGGAACCCAGGGCTTGGCTCACAGGAGGCCCCCAAAGTAACAAACAGGCGGGTGTGGGGAACATCCACTGGTGGGACAGGGGAAAACAGAGTTGAGAAAATTCTAGATGCCCCTGACATTCAAACCCAGATGGGTCTGAATTGAGGCTTTTTTTTCAGAGGAGGGAAACTAAGGCCAGCAAGTTACTTGCCTGAAAATACTCTTTTCTACTAGACCAGTGCTTCTCATCTGGTGCGATTTTTGCCCCCACCCCCACCCTGGAGACATTTAACAATGTCAGGAGAGAATTTGGTTGTCACAATGGGGAGTGCAGAAGAGGAAATAATACTAATATCTAATGGGTAGAGATCAGGGGTGCTGCACAATATCCTTCGATGCACAGTTCCCCACAACAAAGAATCTCTGGCTCCAAATGGCAGTCTTGCTGAAGTTGAGAAACTACTAGAAAAAGCTGAGCTACCACCTTCCTTTCCTACTCTAGCCCTTTTGTCCTCTGAAGGGCAGATAGCTCAGGCATAGGCCTCCATTGGCCAGACCTTTGCCCCCACCCCTGCCCTGCCCCTCGTGCTTACTCCTTTATTTCTGGAAGCTTTTGAGTCCTCTGTTTTGCCTGGGCTCATTACTCTAGAGCCCTGCCATCATCAGATAGATATCTGTCCTTGTCAATCTGTCTCCCCAGACCTAGAGTCACAGAATTTAGTGTTAGGAAGAGACCAAAGTGGAGTTTCTCACCTACCCACCTGGCAGGTACCTTGAAGATAAAATAGTCTTTGAATTTAAAATGACATGTTAGGGATCCAAAGAGTTTCATTTTATTCCATTTTTGGTTTTAGCAGTTCCAATCAGGCCTCGTATTTGTGAAGTTCTGACATATACTGAAGGAATCCACTGCTTGGTCTGCCATCCCAGGACAGGCAGGACAGCAGCATTACCTGAGAAATGCTGTCTGTGGGGGATCCTGTCATTCAAACTCTTCCAAGAGTAGGCTGTGGACTGTGCATACTAAGATAGTTCCAGTTCTCCAACACTAAAGGGTACAGGCACTGCCTGGGGATCTTATTAAAATGTAAATGGAAAATTAGGAGAGATGAGCTGAGCCTGGGTTTTTATATTCCAAACAAGTGCCCAGGTGACGATGATGCCGCCAGTCTGTGGACCACATTTTTAGTTCAGGGCATCACAAGACTGTGCAAAGGTTGCTGTGGGCTGGGTTGCCCTCGCCAGACAACTGTGGTATAGTTTTGGGACCAAGGACTGGAAGGAGCCCATGGTATGGAGTTAGGAGATCTGGATATGAGTCATTGCAGACACACACATTTAAAAAAAAAAAAAAAAAATCTATGCCCCATGGGCTTAATAGAGCTAGGATAAATCACCCAGCTTCTTCGAGGGGTGGTCTTGTGTGGTTGTGGTACCGGGTCTAAGCGAGGCAGATGCGCTGTGAAGGTGGGACAGTCTGGGTCCTGACATCCAGATGCAGGCAGCGGTCATTGGCCTGGCCAGCAAGGCAGGGCTACTGAGCTGACACTGCTAGAGTGGACACCATGCCAGCTTGGAGGTGGCTCTCATTATAGCCCTGGCTTTTCTCCACTATTCCTCCAGCCTTCCGCTTCTGCTGCTGCTTCACCCAGCCCTGCCTGATGTGGGAGAGCTGGAGGGACCGGTCTGGCTGGGGGAGGGAGCAAGCTTTGGCCCAGAGCCTGAATGTGGGTCTGAGGGCCTATCTGATCAAGTCCTGGTCTGCAGCTGGGGGCTGAGAACTACAGTCTGGAGACCCTGGGGTCAGGCATGGGCCTGCACTGCAGGGTGGGCCATGAACAGGCATCCCACCCGGGAAGTGCGAAGGAATTTGGGATTTGTGTCCTTAAGTCCCCAGCTACAGGGGAGACCCTGCCTTGGGTATCTGGTCCCAGGAACAAGGCTAAGAAGTCTTAGGTCCCTGAGGTGTTCCTACCCCTGGTCCCCAACGAGACAGCCACAATGGCCAAAAAAAATGCCCCTTCCAACTCCCAGGACCAGGAGGCAGCAAGACAGATGAACCCATTTCTTAGATAAACAGAGACCCTCTCCTCCCCACTTCCCTTAAAATGGCTGCCATCACCCAGCAGGGCCCTGGGCCTGATTTATTATGAGGCTGCCCCCATTGCCCATCCTGTTCGGTTTTCACAGCTGGATCAGTCCGGCGGTTTATGATGAGGCTCGAACCCAGGTCCTCTCCTTACTAGGTGTGAGACCCTGGACAAGTCACTCCACCTCTCTGATCTTCCTGTGGCTCATCTGTAAACAGGAGTAATAACACCCGCTCTGCCAGCCGCACAGGGTTGTTGTGAAGATGAAGTGAGCCATGCCCATTGAGCCCATGGTCATTATCGTGAGTCATGGCATTTAGAAGCACCGGCACCCAGGTATTGTCTTACTCTGTGCCCTTGTTTTTAACAGATGTGGAGATCGGCAGTTGAGAAAGGAGCCAGCCATCCAGGGATCCCACAGCAGGTTGGTGGGCCAGCCAGGGAGCGGCTCCCATCTCCCAGCTGTCCCTCTGTGCAGAGGTTCTCCTGCTCTGAGGCAGGACACCAAGTGAGCGTGGGCATCTGGGCGGTCCGCTGTAGAAGCCTCCCCACGAAGGGACCTTGGTCCGCGGCACTGCCTCTCTGCCAGCACCAGCCATGAACTACGTGGGGCAGCTGGCCGGGACAGTGTTTGGGACGATGAAGGAGCTGTATCGGGGGCTGAACCCCGCCACACTGAGTGGCGGCATCGATGTGCTGGTGGTGAAGCAGGTCGACGGCTCCTTCCGGTGCTCACCCTTCCATGTGAGGTTTGGCAAGCTGGGCGTCCTGCGGTCCCGGGAGAAGGTGGTGAGTGCTCCAGGCCATCAAGGTGGCCACTGTGGGGTGGGGGGTAGAGGGTGGTTTTAGGACAGGGCAGCCATGACCGTCCCAGGAGAGGACCTGGACCTGCTTTAGGTGAGGACCCATCCTCTGCGTGGATTTCCCTTTTGATGTTTTCATGGAAGGTTTTGGGGTTGGCTGGGGGTTTTGGTCTGGGATTATTCCCATTTTCCCATGGAAGAAGCTCAGTGAGGCCGACCGTGGTTTTGCAGCTGTGAGACCTGGCTGTAACTTGCAAAGAACTCATCTGTGTTCTTGCTAAGTCATCTCTGTCTCCCAGCCCAGTCCCTCATTGCTATGGATGTGCATGATCTTATCTGCCCAGTGGTGGCTTGGGAGAATAAATAGGAATTGAAAATGCTTTCTCAGGGCCACGTATAGGGCTATACTTAGAGGTTAGTTCCTGTAAACCCAAATTCTACACAGGGCTCAGGAGAACAGGATAGAAAGTTGTGTTAGCACCCGGGTTCCATGTGTGAGTAGCTGTATGGTGAACCCAATCCCCTTCTTGATGGGGCAACCATGAACTTTCCAGAATGTGACAGGAAAGTGTAACCTGTGGGAGACAGTGTACCTCAGAGGTTGAGAAGGTGAGTTATGGAGTTTTGGGGTTTCTAGACTCACTGGCTGTGAGGCTGCTTCCTCGCAAATTACTTAAACCCCCAAGCCTCAGTTTCCTCATCCATAAAGTGGAGATAATGATAGGAGCTACTGCAAAGGTCTGTTGTGTCGCCATTAGTGAGATAATCTACACAAAACACCATAGGATGGCCCAGCGGGTGGTAATTCTCATCCTTGTTTGTGCAGTCAACAACCTGGGGGCTGGGACACTGCATCCCTGTTCTTGTGGGGTGTGGGAGAGAGAGGAACAGGAAAACCAAGTGATAAACAAGCATCCAGGCATACCAAGGT
>NW_026000026.1:17591782-17606418 GCF_001458135.2 Marmota marmota marmota | reverse complement strand
GGGGGGAGAGCTCCAGCCAGTGCAGAGCTTGGGGCAGCAGGGAGCTGCCAGTGGACTGGGCATCCCTGGCCCACCACTCCCCATTACAGGTGGACATCGAGATCAATGGGGAGCCGGTGGACCTGCACATGAAGCTGGGGGACAGCGGGGAGGCCTTCTTTGTCCAGGAGCTGGAGAGCGATGAGGTGAGAGTCGCCTTTCTCCTCCGTGCCAGCCTTGCCCCTCCCCTGGTGCCCCCTCTGGGTGGAGCCTGGGGATCGTCACTGTCCCCGCCCTTGGGAGCTCTCCATTGGCTGAGGTGTGATGCAGGGGAGTCCCCTGGGGCTGGCCTTGGGCAGGGGATAAGCTGTGGGACCCCAGAGAAAGGGGCAGCCAGCTGACTCCGCTTGCCAGGGAGTTGGGAAAGTCCAGAAGAGGGGCCCCTGAGCTGGGCCCCTGAGGGATAGAAAGGAGGCCTCCTCTGGCCAGCATGGAGAGGAGGGCACTGAAGAACCGTCCAGAAGGCACAAGGTCTGGCTTGTTCTCAGTCTGGTCCTTGCAGCTGGGCACAGGGGTGTGTGGGTGGAGGAAACAAGAGCCTCATTTGCATGAGGGGGCGGGGCCCAGCACAAGCCCAGGGAGGAGTTTAAACTGTGAGAACAAACTTTAGTTGAGCTCCGACTGTATACCAGACCCTATGCAGCAGACTCAGACAAAGGCTGATTCTTGCCCTTAAAGTTCCAGACTAATGTGGGAGACATACATCAATGCTGGGCCTGTGTGGTCACTGCAGTGAAGGGGGTTGGAACTGGGGTTTGGGGTAGTCAAGGCAAGCTTCCTGGAGGAAATGGCTTCTGGCTGAGGCTTAAAGGAGAAGAAGGTGTCCACTGTTACAGACTTGGCAGAGGCAAGAGGCTAAGACCCAAGTTTCTTTCTGGTCAGCTGGGGTGGTGGGTGCTCCCTGGGATTCGGGCTGCTCTACCCTTGTGATGGAACTCTGTAGGCAGCAGTGACCGCAGGGCCATGCTGCTGCCACCTCTACCTGCAGGGCCAGGTGAGGACGGGGGTGAGGACACCCCCACCTGGCTCAAGCCCTCCCAGCCCTGCCCCTGGTCTGCTCCACAGGAAGACGTGCCTCCCTGCCTATGTACCTCACCCATCCCATGGGGGGGCCTGTCGGGTTTTCCCTCCAACTCCCTGCATGGCACAGCTAAGGAGCCCGAGGGCCTGGTCATCATGGGCTCTGCCTCTGCGGGGCGGAAGAAGAGGCGTCGCAGGAGAAAACCCAGGCGGAAGGAGGATGCAGTGGCAGCAGATTCTAGTTCTGAGGAACTCGAGGCAGGCACCGAGAGTGAGCTATCCCCGCTGGAAAAGCCAAGGCCAGAGCCCCCAGGGTGTGTAGAGACCCGAGGAGGCTGGGTTGTGGGTACACCAACCTGGGGTTCAAATGCTCTCTTCCTCTGCTGATGCTGTGGCTCTGGGTAAGTTCCTTGACCTCTCTGGGCTTTAATTGCTTCACCTTTCCAATCCCTGAGGTCCAGGCTTCCATGCCTTGCCTGGGGTGTCCTGCTCTCTCAGAGAACATTTCCCTGTCCTCCCTCAGCAGTATTCAGTTGGAAGGGGAATCCTCACCACAGCCCAAAGACATCTACCCCTACTCGGATGGCGAGTTTGCGCCCCCGGCCAGGTAAGTGTACAGGTGGGCTGCAGAGGTTTCTCTTTATACCTTTAGGATGACGAACGACACAGAATCCATTTCATCTATTTATTGGCCATTTGTATTTCTCTGTGTTTAAGTCTTTTGCCAGTTTAAGAAATTGTGGTAAAATTTACCATTGCAACCAATTCAAGTGCAAAATTATGCACATTTGCCATGTTGCGCAACTGTCACTACTAGCTATTCTAGAAGTTTTTATCACCAAAAAGGAAACCCGGTACCCATTAAACAGTCACATCTTGCCCTCCTTTTTGTATATATTTTTTAATTGGATTTCCAGCGAGGGGCAGTGGCACGTGTTTATAATCCCAGTTACTCTGAGGCAGGAAGCTGCAAGCTTGAGACCAGCCAGGGCAACTTAGCAAAATAAAAAAATAAGAAAACAGGGCTGAGGATGTAGCTCCATGATAGAGCGCTTGCCTAGCATGCGGGAGGCCCTGGATTCAATCCCCAGCACCACAAAAACAAAAACTGGATTTCCTCCTTATTATTGACTTACAGGAGTTCTTTATGTATTTATAGGATTGGGATGACTTAGACTTGACATATTCTTTACATATTCTGGATATGTAAAAAAAAAGTGTTGCAAATACTTTTCTCAGGGCTAGACTGGGTGACGGGGTGTTGGTTGATGGGGGGACAGGTCTCTGAGTACTTGTTTCCCGTAGCCTCTTACCAGAAGGCTTACCATCCCCTAAGAGTGACTCTGAGCTGGAGCTACGGGCCCCAGAGTCCAGTCCCCTGAGAGCTGAGTCCCACATGCAGTGGGCGTGGGGAAGGCTGCCTAAGGTAAGTTCTTCCATGTCACCCGCACTCCCTGCCTTTTAGGGGCTCCTTGGCCCTTTGGGTTAGGATTGGGATGGTGAATTCGGGCCACTTCCCCACAGGCTTTCTGGGGTGTGGAAGGTGGGTCCTGCGCCAGCCCATATCTTCCCATATTCATTTGACTGAAGGTAGCCAAAGCTGAGCGGCCTGAGACCACAGTGGTCCCTCAAGGTGGCGCTGGGACAACCTCTGCTCTTCAGAAAGTACCCAGCACCTCCTGCTCTTCTCTGGCTGCCATGGACCCTTCGGGATCCCCAATCCTGCAAACAGGGGCAGGGGCTGGCCTGTTTGTGGAGTCCCAATGGACAGAGACTCTGCTGGCTCCTCCTCTGNTAAGAGACAGGGAGAGGAGGGCACTGAAGAACCGTCCAGAAGGCACAAGGTCTGGCTTGTTCTCAGTCTGGTCCTTGCAGCTGGGCACAGGGGTGTGTGGGTGCAGGTGGCCTGAAGTTCCCAATTCCATGACCCTGAGACTGCTGCAGCCTCAATACCCCATTCTCTCTCTCTCTCCAGGCACTATAACTGGGCTGTGGCTGCCCCCATGATCCTTTCCCTACAAGCCTTTCAGAAGAACTTGCCTGAGGTAATGGTTAGCACACAATGGAACTGTAGCTTGGGGTCAGGAGGCCTTGGCAAGGAAGTGGAGGGTGAGCAGGGATGGGCCTGGGAGCCTGTGGCTACAACTACAAGACCCATTCTGAGAGAGGAGACTCCTGAGGTCCCCCCAGCCTTGCCCCACCCTTCCCAGGTTTCCTAATCAGCCCACTTTTCCTCTTCCCCTCCAAACTGAATGGGATCAGCACACGTGTTGAGCACCTCGAATGACCATGCCCAGACTGGGCATAGTCTCGAATCAAATAGAAACTGTCTCCACCCTCTAGGAAGATGGAGCAAATAAAAGAATCATCAGATGAACATAAAATTCAACTGAGTGCTGGAAAGGAGAGGTCCAGGGTACTCCGAGGGCCTACAATGGCAGGAGCTGCTAGGCGAGTGCACACTGGGCAGATTGGAGGATGAGTGGGGCTCGAGCAGGTTGGGGCAGGGAACGGCATGTATGGATGCCTGGAGTTGGGAAGGGACCCAGCTTCTTCATTCCCTCCCAGAATCTCCACCCTTCCTGGGCCACCTGCCCTTGCTCTCAGAGGACATTCCCTCCTGAGCGGTGCCAGCTGGCCTGTACTTCTGCCTCTCTGGGAGTCATCTAGAGCCTCCCCTTGCCTGGCCCATGGTTCTTGGTTCAGTTAGGCTTGTTCAAAGAGCATTACCAACCAGATGTTGATAGCTGGTGCTTCCCTTTGGTGACACTCAGCTCCAACCTCTGGCTGGCTCTGGGTCTGAGGTAGTGTCCAGAGCCCATGAGAAGGAAACCCCCTAAATTGGTTCCCTTTGCCTTACTCAAACAAATCTACCATGTGATGCTCCTGAAAGCCCCCCTGTCCCGTCCGGCAGGACACATCAATGGACACATCAACGTGGGCAGCGAACCTAGATGGGGAGGAATGAAGGGACAAGAGACAGGAAAGGTGACAGCAAGACAGGGGTCTGATCAAGCTGCAAACTTTTATTGTTCACACAGGGGTATTTATATGCTGGGGATGGGGAAGCTCTCTAATCAACAATTGCTGGATGTGGGTGGTAAAACTGCCAGGTGCAAGATGTCTGATGATCCTGATAACTGCAGGATGTTCCAGGGAGATAGGTGGCTGCAGGATGCCTCCCAGGGGGCTGTCAGGCTAATCTTTGAAGGAGAATTTCCTTCTAGTCCCTGACACCCCCACCCCCATGAGCCTGTCCCCAGTAAAAGGGGTATGCTAGGTGGCCCAACATGTCCTCCTGACTTAGGTTCCGTGTTCTGCTTCTGGAAAACGCTAATGTGTCTGGTGGGCTTAGGTCTGGGCTCTCCCTGAAATTATCTAGCACAGACCTAATCAGCATTTTTCACCAGGTCGTTTCCCCCCAATTAAACAGTGATGGGAACATACATAAAAGGAGGCTCTTCATGAAATAGGATCCCTGGCCTCAGGAGGCCACCTGTGTCTATCTTGGAGGTTGAAGGGTGTCCCGGCTATAGACTGTCCTTCCTGCCGCCACTTGGTAGCATCACATGTTCTTGAGAAACTCCCAAAGCAGCTCTACCTTCTGGCCCTCTAGCAAGGGGACTGACTCACAAGATGTGGAGGGCAGGCTGCGGTTGGGCTGGGTCAGGCTGGGGGATGGGAATGGCCCTTGGTTTCCTATGCATAGCTCCATGAGTCACCACTTCTCAGGAGGAAAGTGAACACGGTTCCTCAGCCCCCAGATGTTGACAGCACCTGGCCGAAGGCTTGGCCTAGACTCTGGGCTTGTGGGAGTCCCAAGGGCAATGTAAGGAAGGTGTGTGGGGTACAGAAAGAACGGCCATGGTTTTTATCTGCCCACAGAGTACCGTGGACAAGCTGGAGAAGGAGAAGATGCCCCGGAAGGGTGGGCGGTGGTGGTTTTCCTGGCGCCGCAGGGACTTCCCAGCGGAGGAGGTAGGTGGTCATGGTTCAGGAGGTGGGGCCAGCACGGGGCTGGAGGCCATCCAGTGATGGACATTCTTCCTACAGCGCAGTGCCCAGAGGGAGAAAACCACAGCCAGGGAGCAGCAGGGGTGAGTTGGACCCGCTGGTGACTTTGCAGCTGGGGCCTGGGGCCAGGCCGTGGTTCTTTTTCCTTGAGAATGTTCCCACTTCACAGATGGGACAACTGGGACCTAGAGACACATCGAATGTCCCTCAGCCAGGAAATGGCAGGGCTGGAACAGGCACTCAGATAAGCGGCTGCGATGTTGAAGAGGGGTGAAGCCACTCTCTTCCCTACCCCACAGGGACTGGCTGATCTGGCCTCCTTTTTTCACCTCTGATGCAACTCAGCCTCCTGAGGATGGGCTGGCTGAAGCCAAAGAAGGGGAGCATGGGAATAAGCCCCAAGACACACATTAGGGGCTTATTTTCCCACATAAGCATCTCCAGAGCAGGCCCTGTGTGCTGGCAGTGGAGACACACTGAGGTTGGGCCCTGATCTGCTTTTACCTGCTGGGGTGGATACTGCCAGCCATCACCCAGGTGTTTGTCACCACCCCACACAGGTGACACCTAGAGGGAGGTGCAGCCTCGGGAGTGTCAGGGACAGGTTCCAGGCTGCTCAGGGCCTGGGCCAAGAGTAAGCACTTACTTAAGGGAAGCACCTTTGCATGGGGGAGGTGGCTTGAGTGCCCGCTCTGCCTGCAGGGAGAAGACTGAAGTCCTGAGCAGCGAGGACGATGCCCCAGACAGCCCTGTGATCCTCGAGATCCCCCTTCCACCACCCTGCACTCCAGCCTGCATGCTCACCTACAAGAAATCCCTGCGCCTCCCTTCTGATCAGATTGTAAGTATATGCACACGGTGTGTTTCTAGCAGGGGCAGGGCTGAGCTAAATCTGTCCCAGAATCTCAGAGCTGAGCTGAGACTGGTTACCAAAGGCCAGAATCCATCCATTGGGCAGCTGTCCTAAAGGCCAGAGGCAGGGGCTCACTTCTTCCCATGCCAGCCCATTTCTCTGTGGGATGCTCTGATTGGAAAAGTCCTCTCTTGTATCCTCCTGAGATATCTACCTGCAGTGACCTGGTTGGCTCTGGGTTTGCCTTTGGAAGTCACATCAATGGAATCAAATGCTGATAACAGCCCTTTGTATTTTAGCAACACCAGTCCTTCAAGTCACATGGTCCCCGAGCTCATAATGGGTGGCACTTGTAACAGGGACATTTTTCTTTGTGTGTGGCTCCATGGTCAGGAGGGATCTAGGAGGGTCTGACCAGCCTGGTGCAGGCTCACACACATCTCAGGGTCAGCCAACTGGCTTTGGTAAACAGCTGCCTCTGTTTTTCTCAGTGGATCACATATAGGCCTGCTTTTTTTTTTTTTGGAGGGGGCTGTATTGGGGATTGAGTCCAGGGGCACTTAACCACTGAACCACATGCTCAGGCCTTTTTATTTTGAGACAGGGCCTCACTAAGTTGCTGAGGCTGGCTTTGAACTTATAAACCTCCTGCCTCAGCCTCCTGGGCGGATAGGAATGTGCCACTGTGCCTGGCTGGCCTGGGTCTCTCTTTAAGGGAATGTTGAGTCAGGTACATTAGGCTTTCTGTGAAGACCCCCATAGGACTCCATCTGTGGAGTGGGGTTTCTCCCTGCCAAAAGTAGCCCCAACCTTGGGCTGACCCTTGACCTGGGCAAATCACAGGCATGGCTTGTCTGGGACTCATCTCGGAGAGTACAGGGAGGTCAGGGCTCCTGTGCCCCGCACTCTGCGGGGCCCTAGCCAGCATGAGCATCCTCTGCCCACATACGTGTGTCTGGCTGTCTTCAGGAAGGGTCCTGAGCTGGGAGGAAGAGGAGAATGAGAAGCCCGAGGGGGTCAAAGGTTGGAGAGGGGTGGATAATGCCTGGCTATACTGGATCACAACGAGCCCCTCTTTACCTGGCCCCAGCGGCGCCTGAACCTTCATGAAGGTGCCAACGATGTGGTCTTCAGTGTGACCACCCAGTACCAGGGCACCTGCCGCTGCAAGGCCACCATCTACCTGTGGAAATGGGACGACAAGGTGGTCATCTCCGACATTGATGGCACCATCACCAAGTGAGGCCCAGCTGGCCAGGGGAGGGGAGGGAGGGCCTGGGGACTCTGTTGGGTCTATGTAGGAGTGGGGGACAGTGTGGAAGGCCCTCCTTTCCTGTAGGCCATCCTGAGGCTGGGGGCTGGGCCCCACTGGGTTATACACATGGAAGAGGAGGGCCATGTAGGACAGCCTCAGAGTGACTCTTCTTCTCTGTCTGTAGGTCAGATGCTCTGGGCCACATTCTGCCCCAGCTGGGGAAAGACTGGACACATCAGGGCATCACCAGTCTCTACCACAAAATCCACCTGTGAGTGCCGGGTTGGGGCTGAGGCACGGAGTGAAAGGGTACTTAGGCCATCCTGACTTCTGCCCCTGGAAGCCAGGTTTGGGAAACAACAGGGCCCACAAGGGAGGCAGATTAGCAGGTCCATGGAGCACTGAGACCCTCTTCCTGGTGAGCCGTCTGCCTGCTGGTCTCAGGCCAGGGGTAAGCCCTCCTCCGTCCTGGTCCACTGGGCCTTGGAACTATGTCCATGTTCCTTTTAGCTAGGACAGCTACTAAGGTCACTTCTTTCAGCCCTGGCCTAGCCCTTCTTCCTGAGTCCTCCCATCTCCCTCTGCAAAGTTCTCTGGCTTTGTAGACCTGAGCCCCAGGGTTAGGCTGGGCTGAACTAGATGAGGCCAAGGGGACAGGATGAGAGTGGCTAGTCTCTGATGGCTGTGTGCCAACATGTCCTCCACCCTCCAGAAATGGGTACAAATTCCTGTATTGCTCAGCACGGGCCATCGGCATGGCTGACCTTACCAAGGGCTACCTGCAGTGGGTGAGCGAAGACGGCTGTGGCCTCCCCAAGGGTCCCATCCTGCTATCTCCCAGCAGCCTCTTCTCGGCCCTCCACAGGTAACCACCCCTACATAAAACAAGCCCAAGGCCCTTGAGGGAGGGACAGGTGCAACCAGGCCAGCATTCAGTCATGGGTGTCGGCCGGGGCTGGATCAGACCCCATGTCACCTGCCCCTGCCCCTCTGCCTCCTTCCCTGGCTGTGGCCATGGCTGTCCCAGGGAGGTAATCGAGAAGAAGCCAGAGGTGTTCAAGGTCGCCTGCCTGAGTGACATCCAGCAGCTATTTCTGCCCCATGGACAACCCTTCTATGCAGCCTTTGGCAACAGGCCCAACGTGAGTGTGCTCCCTCCCCAGGGCCGAGTCCCCACCTCTCCAGCCCCAGTGGCCTCAGTTCCACTGCCCTTGTCCTCCACAGGATGTCTTTGCCTACCGGCAGGTGGGCCTACCTGAATCTCGGATCTTCACAGTCAACCCCCGTGGAGAGCTCATCCAGGAGCTCATGAAGAACCACAAATCCACGTGAGGCCCAGCCCTGCCAACACGTCCCTTGCCCTGCCACATCCCCATGCCTTGGCCTCTCCCTGGGCCCCAATTTTACCTCCTCCCCGGCAGGATCCTGAGTCCCCACTTCCCGAGGTGGGTGCCGAGGCCTGGCCCTGCTCAGGCTCTGTTCTGCCCACAGGTACGAGCGGCTCAGCGAGGTCGTGGAGCTCCTCTTCCCGCCTGTGGCTCGTGGAGCCTGTGCAGACCTGGCCAACCCTGAATACAGCAGTTTCTGCTACTGGCGGAAGCCCCTGCCTGCCGTGGACTTTGACTCCCTGGCCTGAACCTGCTCTGGAGGCCCCTCCTCCCTGGCCTGGCCCAGGATTGACAGGGTATCTAGGGTTGGAATCAGGTATCAGGGTATGGGGGTTGGAAGCTTGGTGCTATGGGGAAGAAGAGGGCTGCAAGTGGACGGGCGACCACAGAGACCCTACCTCCTCTCTGAGCTGAAGCAGGTGGAGCAGCTGCTCCAGGCTTCAGCAGGGCCCTGAACTGTGGCAATTAGATGTTTCTCACCATCTTCTCTATGCCCTTGATGCTGCCCTGAGACCTTGCCTCAACTCCTGATAGGACAGAGAGAAGAGAGAAGCCCCACTGAGACTTGAGGGGAAGAGAGGGGGTCAGCAGCAG
Organism: Marmota marmota marmota; assembly: GCF_001458135.2. Taxonomy (NCBI): domain Eukaryota; kingdom Metazoa; phylum Chordata; class Mammalia; order Rodentia; family Sciuridae; genus Marmota; species Marmota marmota. Next base: position 17,597,255 of record NW_026000026.1, on the reverse strand, counting down.
CAGGGGTGACTGAGTGGCATCTGGAAAGAACACAGTGCTCCCCCGGCTCCTTCTGGGGCCCTAGCCTGGACCATCTGAAGCCAGACTTTTATGTGGCCCTGCTCTGGTCCACAGTTCTTGAGCCAGGCATCACTGCTTCCCCTCACTGGTACCCTGGTATCTCAGTCCCAGGCCTGGATACTCCACGGTGCCTCTGAAGTCAGGGAAAGGGGATTCAGGGGTACTTGAGGGCTGAGAGAGTGTGGCTCCTGCTTGTCCCATCCCCACTCTTCAGCATGTCCCTGATGCTCTCAGCTCATTCCCTGAGGACTCAGCCTCCAACCCTGCCAGGGGAAATGGTGTTTGCTGACCACCCTGCCCTGGCCTCCATTGGTCAGTTCTGTGCATAGCTGTTAAGCAAGCACATGCCTGATGTGCTGTGGGATGCGAGGCTGACGCTGTCTTTGAAGAAAGCACCTTAGACTGGCTAAAAGCTTTAATTCAGGATCTGCCCTCCTCCAACAGTGACTGAGAGGAGGGCATAACACTGAATGTCCAGAAACCAGAAGGCAGGGCTATGGGACCTTCAAACAGCACAGGAGGCCCATGCTACTCGGGGGAAACTGAGTCCAGGAGCCCCAGCAGACACCAGAGTCTCTGAGGACAACTTGCTTTTTCCAATTGTCCTGTGAATTTCTCACCACTTTGTGAACCTTTGGCAGGGCTGGGAGCTGGCAAGGGTGTTAAAAGCAAGGCCTGGACCCCTTGAACTCCAGCTGTGGCTTGCCTCTCAGGGTCTGGCTTCCTTCAGGCCCTGATACCCATGAAGGCCACTCTTGGGTGAGAAGTACTGACCTGGGGGAAAGATTTTCCCCCAACTGGAAGGAAAGGACCCTACAGGCACCAGAGTGCTCTGAAAACCTGTTTAGGGAAGGAAAGGAAAGGGAGACATTGGGGTATCATCTCCAAATAGATTGCCTGGATCCAATGCTTCCTTCTGTGAGCGTCTACAGCTGCCTGTGCCCTCACCTTGAGGGAGGATCAAAAGGAATAAAGAAAACTTTAGGTTGCATCTCTGTGCTGCTGTTCTGTCCTAAAGGACATGGGGAGGGGGGGAGCTGGAAACACCTGGTAGTCTCCAGTCCTTCGGAAACGACATCTGTGAAGCTGCCAGATGTGACAACAGTTCCAGTGGGAATCACCTTCCTGAAGACAACAACTAGTGACAGAAGCCCCCAAGCGCTTTAACTGCCCCTCGTAGGCAGAGGGAACTGGGGTGGTCCCTGTCTGAGAATGGGCCCAGAGTTGTACAGCTGCTAACTCTGGTGTGTCTGCAGAAGAGCAAGTTGCAGACTCTGGAATGTGTGCTGTGACTCTGGCCTTCAGGCACCATGACCTTGCCTTGACCACTATCCTGAATTGTCTAGTTTGTGCAGCACTGGCTTTTGATGGCTGGGACAGTTGTGCAGAGGTGAACCAAGACCATTCATCCAGTGGCTTCTGAAGTGGCATGTAGGCTGGACAGAGAAGGCCGGGAGGTGCTGCTGGGTAAGGGGGGCTCTGGGACATTGTTCCCAGAGTTGGTGGGATCTGGACTTAGATCCTGTCCAGCCTGCCTAGTTGGCTGGCCCTGGCCTCACCTGCTCAGCCAGCTGGGCCCGGCAGTCCAACAGGTCATCCTGAAGACGGGCAATGTCCTGCGTGTGCTGGGCCAGAGTGCGATTCAGCTGGTCTACGTGGCCCCACAGGCCTTCCCTGGACCTCAGCAGCTCTGCAGGCAAGCTGTCCAGGCTGGCAGCCAGCAGGCCCAGCCTCCCACATGCACCCTCCACTTGTGCCACCCGCTGGTCAAAGTGACCCACTGCATGCTGGAGTTCCTGGGCTGTGTCCTGGCAGCGGCTGAGGCTCCCTGCCACCGTGGCCACACCGGCCTTGAGTTGCTCCAACTCTCCTCGCAGGTTCAGGACCTGCCTGTGGCCAGCCTGAAGCCTTGAGCCATGGCTGCTGACCTGCTCCTGGATGGCATGGACTTCAGCTTCCACCTTGCGTTCCCGTTCATCCAGAGACGTGTTGGCAGCCAGGAAAGCGTCAGAGTACTGGCTGACCGAGTCACTGAGGCCTGTGAGCGATTTGCTCACTGAGTTCAGGTTGACCTTCAGCAGAGTGATCTCACCTTGGAGTGAGCTGCCGGTGCCTTCTGCCAACTGTCCCTGGACTTCGGCCACAGTACCATTGAGCTGTTGGAGCAAAGCTGTGTGGCTGGCCACCTGGCGTAGGAGGGCCTCACTCCGGCTCTGCCAGGCCTTCACCTCTGCCATGAGGTTGTCCAGAGTAGCTGAGGTGGTACTGGGGGTGCATGAGGTCTCCAGTGAGACCAGCCGTTGTTCCAGCACCGCCAGCTCTGTCTGCACGAGGGGCCGTGGCGACCTGCCTGGTGGGGCGTTGTCGTGGCTTAGCTCTCCAGTCAGTGTGGCCAGGCGCTCCTCTAGGCTCTGTACCCGCTCTTCCAGCATAGACCCAAAGCCACTCACACCCCAGCCTCCGGTCTCCATCCTCAGACAACAGCCCTTCACTCCATTCTCTGTCCCATTGAGGACCTCCAGGCCCTCAAGCAGCCCATCCACACCTCCCTCAAGCATGGCAGCAGACAGGTGTGCAAGCTCATCCCCGGCAGGGGTGCCAGGGCCCCTTTGGGCTTTGGTGACTGCCTGCAGGTTACTCTCGAGGCTGTCCACACGGGCACTGATCAAGGCCAGCTGGCTGCAGCAGCTGCCCCTGCCAGCTACACTCAGGCCCTGCAGCCTAGTGCCCAGTTGTGAGAGCTCCCGGCGAAGGGCCAGCTCCCGGCCATCAAGGCTTTGGTGCAGCCGCTGGCTGGCCGCCTGGCCCTCCTCACACTGCCGCCGCACCTCCTGCACACGCAGGTCACACTCACTCTGGACGCCTTGCAGTTTCTGCTCGAAGCCATCCAGCAGGCTACCCCAGAGTCGCTGTAGCCGTTGGTCCACATATTCTTCCAGCAGAGCCAGGGAGGTCAGTGGGGTTGGAGGGGCTTCCCGCAGCCGCTGCAGGTGGGCCTCATGGCCGAGGGCCAGCACGTGCACTTCATCCAGCAGTTGCACCTTGGTCTGCAGTGTGTTGCTCACTTCTGTCACCTTGCTCAGGATCTCGCCCAGGGGAGGTGTGAGTGATCCTCCAGGTCTGTCTCCTGAGTCCACAAGACCCTCAGGGATGACACCAAAGCCCACAGGGGCAGCAGGAGCTCTGGGGCCACCACTCATCCTGTTAGGGTCCTCGTGGCTGGCCACCAGGCCACTGAGAGTCCCATATGCTTGTGCCAGGCGCTGGACATCACCCTCCAGGCGTTCCAGCCTCTCACCAAACAGCCCTGGGCCTTTTCTTCCTGGGAAAGAGGAGGAGAAACCCCAGGAAAAGAATCACTGACTGACCCAGACTCCCAAGATACTTTCTTTTCTTTTTTTTTTTTTAGGTACCTAGGATTGATCTCAGGGGCACTTGACCACTGAGCCACATCCTCAGCCCTATTTTGTATTTTATTTAGAGACAGGGTCTCACTGAGTTGCTTAGCACCTCGCTTTTGCTGAGGCTGGCTTTGAACTCATGATCCTCCTGCCTCAGCCTCCTGAGCCGCTGGAATTACAGGTGTGCACCACTGCGCCCAGTCCAAGAAGGCTTCTGATCTAAGTCTACCTTCTGGCCGGGCATGGCTCCCTCAGCTTTGAGGCTGGGCTCAGGGGTGGGGCCTGAGGGCTCACTTTCGTGCCCCATATGAGATGTACCCCCTCTCTGGGCCTGCCAGAGCTCAGCAAGCCTGGACCAGACCCTTCCCTGCCCTTCCACCGAGCCCAATAAACCTGATCACCTTGGAAGATGTCCAGAGGCAGACTCACCATCAGGGCTTGGGGCTGCTCTGCTGTAAGAAGGAGGCCTGGGGCCTGGGCCCAGTTTCCCTGAGGGAATCTGGGGTTCAGAATCCAGATGTGGTGAGTGAGCCCCATGGTCCGTGAGATGCTCAGGGCAGCCTTCTCCAGTGAGTCCAGGACAGCAGCGCCAGGCAAGGTCTGTCACTGTCTTGTAGCCAATCTTGTATTTGGGTCTGATCACTGTGCGATACCTGGGCCAGGAAGGGGAGAGGGTCCTGCACCTGTGAGCTGAGATTCTTGCCCCTAGTTGATATTTAGGGCCATCTGTGGACACTTGCATAAAGTTTGGATTTCTCCCCACTTCCATGCCACCCCTTGGGTTTTCCTTTTTTGGTGCTTAAGGTAACAGGCTGGAGTGGTGGGGCAGCTCTGAGTTCAGTGAGTGGAGAATGCAGGTAGAAGCCTTTACTTCTCCTGCTTGCTTGGGAAGAAGGCTAGCAAGGACTTAGCCTCAACCTTCCCAAGACCACTTGGACCTTCTTTAGCTCATGCTGCCACAAGAAATCCCACTCAGGCTTCGGTAGTATCTCGGAGAACTCTGATGAAGCCTCAGCCCTCCCTGGGGTGTGTGCCCTAGAATTGGGGCCAGCAGCCCCTCTCACTGCCCTGAGGCCATGCCTGGCTCCCACCAGCTCTTGGTAGTCTTTCCGTTCCTCTCCAGCCTACTCCAGGAACTCCTCTCTGGTCAGAAGCTGGTAGTAGGGCACTCTGGTTCTGAGCAAGGAGGGGAAGGCTGAAGGATGGGGGCAGGTCTCATCAGGGACCCCTCCTGTTCAGCCATGTACCTGTTCACCCACTGACACACTGGAGCACAGGTGTGTTTCCAAATGCACACTTGAACTCCAAGAGGAGACCTGGGCATCACATCTGCAGCATAAGCCTGGGCATGATGGCTTCCACCCTCATCTCTGGCCTACCTTCTCATGGTTGCCACAGTCTTCCATGGCTTGGCCCAGGCCCCCTGTGGCATCAACCACTGTCTGAGTGACCTGCTGTTCTCTTCCTCCCCCCACCCTCTGCCTCCATCATTTCCTTCCGGCCTAGTACTGCTTCTCTCCTGGGCACCTTTCTCTTGTTCCCCTATGGTTTCAGGGCTCTAGCCTGCTCCGATCTCCCTAAGTGATGTCCTGCCACAGGTTCAAAACCTTTGGGTCCTCCCTGGCCCCTCCTCTGGGACCCGACCACTGTGGCCTGTGTGGGAACAGGTAGGCTCTTTGGAGTCTAAAGACCTGCAGCCCCTTCTGGAAACAGCTCTGCTCTCAGCTGAAGGCAGAACCTGGGCTTGTGCCCAGAGCTCTAGAGAGAGTGAGCCTGGGGTAAACTCACGTGACTGTCCCAGGACACTTGGGGCCCCATCCACACTGCCGGTACTCCGCCTTTATGTAGCTCTCCACTCCTTCCTGTAAGACGCAGGTCACGTTCCTACGCACCACGTATGCACAGAGTGCCCTACAGGGGAAAACGCCATCCCTGGAATATCTGGCCAGAGCCAGGCCCACTGAGGACCTACCGTCTTACCTCTACCTTTCGGTCTCAGGAGGAGACCAGAA
>NW_026000026.1:17587666-17590286 GCF_001458135.2 Marmota marmota marmota | reverse complement strand
AGCAAGAGGTTCGAAAGGGAACAGCTCCCGGGTGGCGGGGCGCAGGCCGCCGCGCCCTGGGAGATCCCTCTAAACACGCCCAGCTACTACCGTCGCTCGGGACACGCGGTGAGAAGCAGAGAAGCCGACCCTCTGAGGCTGGTCCGGGCGCGGGGCTCTCAAGGAGCCGCCCATCTGCAGGATACGCTGATCTTAAAAGTCCACATGCACCGGGACCGCGGTCAGGGATCTGGAGCCAAGATGATGGTGTTTGGGGTGCACCGACACCACCTCCCCAGCCACTTTTGTGGAATAGGCCCAAGACTGTCCCTGTTGACTAGCTTTGCCTCCAAACTCATCAATGTCTAGGAGATCCGTAACTCTACGAACTCCTGTCCCCACCAACCTATGCAACCCAGTTTGGTAGCCAGTTTGCCTCTTGGGTTCTCTGATAGGGTCAGTGTTATCTCTTGTCTCTCTTAGGTATGGTCTGCTCTGAGCCCCAAACGCCTGTCCCCTCTCTAGATCAGACTAGAATGCTGTGCTTCTTTGTGAACTCAGGCTCTGGGTTGTTATTAGCATCTGGTCAAAGAAAACCTTTGGGTCTTTATCACAAGGTAGGCTGGGTTAAGCCGGGCTTCATCCGTATTTTGCTTGAAATGGATTCTTGGAACCCACGCATTTTGGCCTTTACAGTCGTCCTCATTCACATCATCATCTTGTTGACTATTTAACTTGCAAAGATTCTTTTGAATCCTGATTCTGTCACCCAACAGAGTGGCACTTTTTTCTGGCTTCATCTTATCCATTCAGGGGACTACAGCCACCTGTGTCTTCCACCCAGTGGCTGGTAGGTGGGATGAAGGCATGGACTCCAGGGCCCACCTGGAGAGATCTGTTTCTAAACTGAGTTTGAGATGCGATTGAGTAAGGGATGGGGTCAAGAATGCTGAAAGTGGCCACTCTGAAACCCACATCTCCGCCCCTGCCCTCTTCCAGCCACCAGGGCTTGTGGGTCCCATGGGGCCTGACCTAAGCTGACCTGATTATCCTTTTTTCTGGACCTTGGACTTGAAAAACAGAGGCTGAAGGGCATCCAGCTTCAGGGAGTGGCCAACTAGTTCCCTAGGGCTGCTAACAAATAACCACTAATCCAGTGCCTTAAGACAACAGAAATTTTGCCAGGCACCATGATACATGCCAGCCATCCCAGAAACAAGGGAGGCTGAGGCAGGAGGATCACAAGTTCAAGGTCAGCTTTATCATGTATGGGAGGCCCTAAGCAATTTAGTAGGAACCTGACCTGTTTAAAAAAAAAAAAATAGAAAGGGCTGGGATATAGCTCACTGGTAAAATGCCCCTGGGTTCAATCCCCAGTACAAAAAAATATATAAGTTTTCTTCAATTCCGAAGGCTCAAAGTCCAGAATCAAGGTATACTTTCTCTGAAGGGTCTAGAGAAGAATTTTCTTGTTTGTTTGTTTTGTACCAGGGTGCTTAACCACTGGGCAACATTCCCAGCCCTTCTTAAAAATTATTTATTTTGAGACAGTCTTGCTAAGTTGCTTAGGGCCTCATTAAGTTGCTAAGACTGGTCTCAAACTTGAGATCCTCCTGCCTCAGCCTCCTGAGTTGTTGGGATTACAGATGTACATCACTGTCCCCAGTGCTGAGAAGAGTCCTTTCTTGCCTCTTCCAGCTTCAGATGGCTCCTGGCAATCCTTGGCATTGTTTGGTTTATACTGTATCATTCCAATCTCTGCTTTCATTTTCATGTGGCTTTCTCTCTTGTGTCTTCAAATGCCTTTTTCTCTTTAAGTCCCCTCCTCTTCTTTTAGACAACAGTCACTGAATTTAGGGCCCAACATAAGCTGGTGCACAGAGTCCCATGTGCTTAGGAAACATCATCTTAAGTAATTATATCTGCAGAAGCCCTATTTCCAAACATGGTCACATTCTGGGGTTCCAGCGGACATGCATTTTAGGTGGAGGGGCTCTATTCAACCTACTACAGGAGCATTTGTGGGATGGTAAGAGGATGCATCATGCATGCTGTAGCCATAGCTCTACAGAGTTACGGGGAACAGGAAGGGGGCTGGCAGGGGAGAGTGGGGCAAAGCCAGGGGTTGTGGTACTCATAGAGAAATATGGGGAATAGCTATTTCGTGATTAGTCATCGTTTCCCCTGTCTGCTTCCAATAACCACCATTTGAACTAACTTAAATGAGTTAGGCAACTAAATGATGTCTAAGATAGCCTTGCATCCTCCCCATAGATGCCCCGAACATTCTATTCCCTGACTTTTAACAGAAATGTTCTAAACCATTTTCCTGGGGGCAAATACATAGCATCCATAATATGTTCTTGATCTTGGAACCACTGACTTCCCACTTTCCAGAAAGTGAGAGACATCTGAGGGGGTAAGATCAGAGCTCAGCTCCTCACCAGAGGTTGGGCTTTGACTGCTTGGCAGCACCGCCCAGCTGGCTCTGGGAGAAGACTCCCCCACCCCAAGAGCTATGATCTTTTTCCAAGGGGTCCCACCCCTTCCTTTCACTCCCTTCCCCAGCCCCAGATGTGGGACCCACAACTCACAGGAAAGAGGCTGGACCTTGTTTGAACTTGGAAGTGTCCATGTAATA
>NW_026000026.1:17580832-17586727 GCF_001458135.2 Marmota marmota marmota | reverse complement strand
AGCAAGAGGTTCGAAAGGGAACAGCTCCCGGGTGGCGGGGCGCAGGCCGCCGCGCCCTGGGAGATCCCTCTAAACACGCCCAGCTACTACCGTCGCTCGGGACACGCGGTGAGAAGCAGAGAAGCCGACCCTCTGAGGCTGGTCCGGGCGCGGGGCTCTCAAGGAGCCGCCCATCTGCAGGATACGCTGATCTTAAAAGTCCACATGCACCGGGACCGCGGTCAGGGATCTGGAGCCAAGATGATGGTGTTTGGGGTGCACCGACACCACCTCCCCAGCCACTTTTGTGGAATAGGCCCAAGACTGTCCCTGTTGACTAGCTTTGCCTCCAAACTCATCAATGTCTAGGAGATCCGTAACTCTACGAACTCCTGTCCCCACCAACCTATGCAACCCAGTTTGGTAGCCAGTTTGCCTCTTGGGTTCTCTGATAGGGTCAGTGTTATCTCTTGTCTCTCTTAGGTATGGTCTGCTCTGAGCCCCAAACGCCTGTCCCCTCTCTAGATCAGACTAGAATGCTGTGCTTCTTTGTGAACTCAGGCTCTGGGTTGTTATTAGCATCTGGTCAAAGAAAACCTTTGGGTCTTTATCACAAGGTAGGCTGGGTTAAGCCGGGCTTCATCCGTATTTTGCTTGAAATGGATTCTTGGAACCCACGCATTTTGGCCTTTACAGTCGTCCTCATTCACATCATCATCTTGTTGACTATTTAACTTGCAAAGATTCTTTTGAATCCTGATTCTGTCACCCAACAGAGTGGCACTTTTTTCTGGCTTCATCTTATCCATTCAGGGGACTACAGCCACCTGTGTCTTCCACCCAGTGGCTGGTAGGTGGGATGAAGGCATGGACTCCAGGGCCCACCTGGAGAGATCTGTTTCTAAACTGAGTTTGAGATGCGATTGAGTAAGGGATGGGGTCAAGAATGCTGAAAGTGGCCACTCTGAAACCCACATCTCCGCCCCTGCCCTCTTCCAGCCACCAGGGCTTGTGGGTCCCATGGGGCCTGACCTAAGCTGACCTGATTATCCTTTTTTCTGGACCTTGGACTTGAAAAACAGAGGCTGAAGGGCATCCAGCTTCAGGGAGTGGCCAACTAGTTCCCTAGGGCTGCTAACAAATAACCACTAATCCAGTGCCTTAAGACAACAGAAATTTTGCCAGGCACCATGATACATGCCAGCCATCCCAGAAACAAGGGAGGCTGAGGCAGGAGGATCACAAGTTCAAGGTCAGCTTTATCATGTATGGGAGGCCCTAAGCAATTTAGTAGGAACCTGACCTGTTTAAAAAAAAAAAAATAGAAAGGGCTGGGATATAGCTCACTGGTAAAATGCCCCTGGGTTCAATCCCCAGTACAAAAAAATATATAAGTTTTCTTCAATTCCGAAGGCTCAAAGTCCAGAATCAAGGTATACTTTCTCTGAAGGGTCTAGAGAAGAATTTTCTTGTTTGTTTGTTTTGTACCAGGGTGCTTAACCACTGGGCAACATTCCCAGCCCTTCTTAAAAATTATTTATTTTGAGACAGTCTTGCTAAGTTGCTTAGGGCCTCATTAAGTTGCTAAGACTGGTCTCAAACTTGAGATCCTCCTGCCTCAGCCTCCTGAGTTGTTGGGATTACAGATGTACATCACTGTCCCCAGTGCTGAGAAGAGTCCTTTCTTGCCTCTTCCAGCTTCAGATGGCTCCTGGCAATCCTTGGCATTGTTTGGTTTATACTGTATCATTCCAATCTCTGCTTTCATTTTCATGTGGCTTTCTCTCTTGTGTCTTCAAATGCCTTTTTCTCTTTAAGTCCCCTCCTCTTCTTTTAGACAACAGTCACTGAATTTAGGGCCCAACATAAGCTGGTGCACAGAGTCCCATGTGCTTAGGAAACATCATCTTAAGTAATTATATCTGCAGAAGCCCTATTTCCAAACATGGTCACATTCTGGGGTTCCAGCGGACATGCATTTTAGGTGGAGGGGCTCTATTCAACCTACTACAGGAGCATTTGTGGGATGGTAAGAGGATGCATCATGCATGCTGTAGCCATAGCTCTACAGAGTTACGGGGAACAGGAAGGGGGCTGGCAGGGGAGAGTGGGGCAAAGCCAGGGGTTGTGGTACTCATAGAGAAATATGGGGAATAGCTATTTCGTGATTAGTCATCGTTTCCCCTGTCTGCTTCCAATAACCACCATTTGAACTAACTTAAATGAGTTAGGCAACTAAATGATGTCTAAGATAGCCTTGCATCCTCCCCATAGATGCCCCGAACATTCTATTCCCTGACTTTTAACAGAAATGTTCTAAACCATTTTCCTGGGGGCAAATACATAGCATCCATAATATGTTCTTGATCTTGGAACCACTGACTTCCCACTTTCCAGAAAGTGAGAGACATCTGAGGGGGTAAGATCAGAGCTCAGCTCCTCACCAGAGGTTGGGCTTTGACTGCTTGGCAGCACCGCCCAGCTGGCTCTGGGAGAAGACTCCCCCACCCCAAGAGCTATGATCTTTTTCCAAGGGGTCCCACCCCTTCCTTTCACTCCCTTCCCCAGCCCCAGATGTGGGACCCACAACTCACAGGAAAGAGGCTGGACCTTGTTTGAACTTGGAAGTGTCCATGTAATAGGGGGCTGGAAAGACAGCTGGACCCCACATCTCCATTTCCCAGGTGGTTGACATCAAAAACCATGCTCTCTCTTTAATTGAACCCATTTTGGGAGCCAGGGCCTGGGTCCCATCGTGATTGAGGCGGAGGATGTCAGCACAGGGAGATGCTCAGGGTCTTGGCTGGATGCAGCCAGAGGCTGGGGTCTCCCTACAGATGAGGAGATCATTTGCATCTGCCAGACAGGAAACCTAGGGAGGCCAGAGGGGAGGGAGGCACACAGTCATGTCTTCCTGATTCAGACAGGAGCTTCTCCACCGGGATGGAGAAGGGGCCATACACAGGAGCATGTTTTCCTTTCACACAAATGCACAAATACATCCAGACACACTTGGCCCAATCCCAACTCCACTGTCACTCATGCACATACACATACGCCCTACCTTCACAGCCCCTGGCAGCAGATGCACCACTCCCTCCTCAGGAAGACTGGAGGATGCCCTTGGATGACAAGAATAAAGTCTTGCATTTAGAGTCCATCACTGACCCAGAGAGAGGACGAGTAAGAACCTCTGCTGGGTACTGGAGCTTCCCTCTTTCCTCTGTGGACCTCCCGGGGCTGCAGGAAAGAATTGGCTCCTAGATGCAGAGAAGATTCAAGAATGAATCCTAGGAAGGGGCAAATAAATAAACTTGTAGATGGTGAATGAGCACGGGGCCCTGGTGTGCAGGGTCCTCTGTGCTTCAGATACACCTTCTCTGCCTCCAGGCCCAACTCTTTCCAAGCCCCTTCCACTTCACCCCAAGCGTCTCTCCTTTTTTTTTTCCTTTTCTTTCTTTCCTTCCTTCCTTCTTTCCTCTCCTTTCCCTTCCCTTCCCATTTCCTTCCTTCTTTTTTTCTCTTTGTAGAACTAGGGATGAACCCAGGGCCTTGAGAATGTAGGCAAGCATTCTACCACTAAGCTACATCCTCAGCCCTTTTCCAGCTCTCTCCTTTTCTAATCAGGGCTCATCACATAAGCTCATTGAAAGCCACACAAAGTTTTGTGGAATGTAGTTTTGCTAAAAGGACAGAAATAGAAAGCTCAGCATCTGCCAACTTTCTGGAAGAAGCTCTTCCTGCTGCAGATGAGCCCTGGCTCAGAGCAGCACAGTGCCTGTTCTCCCCCAGCCAGTTGGTGGTAGCACCTGCCCTAAGGTACAGTCTCTGGACTCCTCCCAGCCCTCTGTCCCTTCCCACTGTCCCTCCCCAGTATCCTTTTTCTGAGAATTCACAGCTGTGTCCCCCTGTGTATGGGGCCACCTTTGGAGGTTCCAGGTAGCCAGCCTCTTTGTCTAGCCCCACTCTCTCCTGTCCATCAGCATGAGCAAGCTCAAAGCCCAGTCATCATTTCAGTGACCCCTGCCTTATCAAAAAAGGTGAATGACAAACCCACATGAGTTTCTGGGGATGTTTGCAGTGACCTCTTCCAATTGGGCAAAAGCATGGTTTGTCCATGGCCTGGAGTAGGTAGATAAATGTGTAGCCAGAGGTGAGGGCTGAGAGGGTGCAGAAATTGTGGAAACTGGACTCCGTAAAGCGCTTCCATTGAGTGAGAATGACTTAGAAGCAACTTAAAAATTGTGTGGTGCTGATGGCTTCTCAATGCAGACATATGCAAACCAGATGCAACCGTTATGCAAATTATATGCAAAATACATGTGTGGGCCTCCTGACTATTACAAATGCCAGATGTGACCCTTGGGGACTCTGAGTTTAGTTAAGCCCTCTTGTGGAACAGAGAGATGATCCTAGCTTACCAGCCTCTTATGGTGGGCAGGAGAGACTGAGCTCCCAGATCGTCTACACATTGCAGGAAAGAACCAAGCAAGAAGTTGATCAGACCTGGATTTGAATCCAAGCTCTTCCATTCACTAGTTGCATGACCTCCCTGGAGTCCTGTCACTCCTCTGAGCCTCAGTTTTTCCATCTATAAAATGGTATTATGAGGAAGAGATGAGAACTTGAAGTGAAACTCCTATGTGCATGGTAGGGCACAGAATAGGCACTCAGTGAGAGGGACAGGGCTCACAGGTCCCATGCTTTAGATGTGATGGCTGCTTCTGCTTCCTGGCTGATGAGAGCCACCTCCCCTGAGAGGTTAACCTTTCACCCCAAAGCCAATGACTGGCTGCTCCAGGGACACAAAGCAGCCTCCTGGCCACGCGGGGACAGCTTATGGTTTATGCTGCAAAGCCCCTGGATCAGGCATGGCCTAAATGGTACCTGACAGCCATGCATCCAAGCTCCTTTCCTCTCCTGCTTCCCTCCCTCCAGCATTTATCCTGGGAACCCACCCCCACCTGCCCCCATAAACCACCTGACCCTAGGTCTACCCCTCAGGCTCTGCCTGTGGGAACCCTAACCTTGGAAGACAGATCTTCAAGCAGAGGGATCTGCAAACATGAGACCTAGTGTGGTCAGGGACTACGATGGCAGGGACCCATAGAGGGTGAAGTGACTGGGTGCCTGGGGAAAGAGAAGGTGTTTCATCAGACAGGTACATTGGAGTTCACTCTAGAGGAAAGTGGCCCTGGCACTGGGCATGGTGTATGGCCTGAAGGCAGGAGGGAGCCTGGTGTGTTTGGGGACCCTGCAGAGTTCTGGGTGGCCCAGGGCCCTAGGATGGGGAACAGTGCTAGATTCCAGAGGCTTTCAGGGCAAAGAGCTAGCTAACTGGCCTTGGTGGCTGAAGTGGGGCTCTGAGTGTGGCAAGGAGTCTGAACGTGGTATCCAGACTAGGGTCGCATGGCCCCTGCGTTCAAGTGCAGGGGCAGGGGCTGGGGTCTGCATTTCCTGTGCCCACTACACCAGAACCAGGCTGGGCCTTAGCTGGCAGGCCATGGGATGGCAGCTGGCTGGGTTCCAGAGGGGGCTGGAGCTGCTCCCCGCCAGAGGGGCCAGCGTCTGGGACTGTCTAGGACAGGCATGGGGGAGGGCTGGAGGGGAGCGGAGCTGCCAGGCACTGAGGTGGGGGTGCAAGTCCCTGGGAAGGGCTCCCCGCCTGCTCTCCTCTGACTCTTCTATTCACGGGCACTGGAGTAAAAACCACACAGGATTACCCCTGGTGACAGAGGCAGTGGGCATGTGATGGCGGGTGCAGAGAGGCCACAGCGGTGGGGGAGGGGGCTACCCTCTAGGGGGAGGGGAGGGGGAGTCATTGCCATGGAAAACTCATGCTTGGATAGGCAGAAACTGACCTTCACCCAGACACTGTCCTTATCGCAGACCTGCTCTGATGTGACTCCTTAATTC
>NW_026000026.1:17494449-17580738 GCF_001458135.2 Marmota marmota marmota | reverse complement strand
AGGCCCCCACATTCCTAACTCTGCTGGCATTGACCAGCAGCCCCAGTTTCTTTGGGAAAGAGTGAACAGAAGGCTCCTAGGGTGGGAGGATCCTTCCCTTCCCTCCCCCGCCCTGGGGGCTGTGCTGGGACTCAGGCCTCCCCGGCCCTGGCTGGGTCTCACCTCAGTCCCCACGGCCCCATCCGCCCTCCAGTCACTCTCTTCTTCCTCCTTCTCTTGTCTGTGGTTTCACATGGGTCCCCAGTGCCACTCGAGCTGCCCACCACAGGGTCCAGGGGTGTCTGCAGAGAAAGGAACAAGGAAAGCCGCAGCCTTGTTGGCCAGGGGGCCGTGCTGATGCCCAAGCTGCAGGTGCCCAAGCTGCAGGTGCCCAAGCTGCAGGTGCCCAAGCTGCAGGCTGGAACTTCCGTGAGTCAGAGAGGATGGGAGAGGGCCGACGTGTCCAGAGAGACCAGGAGCGGCACTGGAGGCTGGCGAAGGGTAAGGCCTTCCAAGTTTCTGGCTTGAGGGACCCTTTTGCTGAAACAAGGAAAGAGGGGTGATCCAAGTTTAGAGGGAAGTCAGGTTGGGTTAGAGGTGCCTGAGGATCTCTTGGAGGAGAAGGATGTCCAGGGCCAACAGGATGTGACTGTAGTTGGGGGTCCTATTTGTTGCCTCTTCCCAGCTTGGGGATGTTGGGGGGTGTTCAGCACAGCCCGCTAGGGCACAGTCAGGAGGCCACCCCACCCGCGACCAGGGCTCCTATCGAAGCCACAGAGGAGTGGCAGGCCGGTGGTCCTTGTGACCTCTCTCCTCCCAGGCAGCTGGCAAAGCATCTGGTCCAAGGGCAGGAAGGGTCTCCTGGGCAGACAGGCAGCGTCTGATGCCCCTGAGACTCTCTCCCTGCTACCCTGGGCTCCCAGCCCCCAGGGCGAGGGAGGGAAGGGAAGGATCCTCCCACCCTAGGAGCCTTCTGTTCACTCTTTCCCAAAGAAACTAGGGCTGCTGGTCAATGCCAGCAGAGTTAGGAATGTGGGGGCCTTCACTCAACCTGGGGAAGGCCCCAAGGGTCACTGATGGGTGGTAAGAGCAGGTGGGTGGGAACTGGGCAAAAGTTCTGGGCTGGCACCTCCCAGGAAGCAGCGTGCCACCACACCCTCTCAGCTTTGGGTCCCTGGGGGGTTCCTCCCAGCCTCTCTCCTGGTTCTCTCAGGTCTTCCTTCCCAGGGACGTTCTCTCTCCTCCCTAAACGTCATTTTCCTTCTTCCAAAATCAGGAAAACTTCACCCATTATTTTTGTTCCCCAAATTGGCAGCAACAAACTGTTTTCCCCTCCTGAGGGGTCTGACTTTAGGCACTCAAGTGCTGGTCAGGCTGGCATTCCTGGGGAGTTGGGGGAGGGTCACCCTCCTTAGAAGATTGGGCTCCATGACTTCTAACGCAGTGGAAGATAGAGACAAACAAACCAAAAGATTTCATAGCAGAAACAAGTATTCAAAACCTGCTCATCTCATGTCTGAAACCGGAAAGAAGTTAACTCATTGATAAAAGTTAAGACCAGGGGTACCAAGAGATCACCAGAGTTTGTGTGGTATATAAGAAGAAAGCCGGGACTGGGCATAGTGGTTAATGCCATCTGTAATCCCAGTAACTGGGGAGGCTGAGGCAGGAGGATTACAAGTTTGAGGCCAGCCTCAGCAACACAGTGAGACCCTATCTCAAAATAAAAAAAAAAAAAGGGGCTGAGAGTGTTGTGCAGTGGTAGAGCGCCCCTGGTTCAATCCCTAGAACCTCAAAAAGAAGGAGGAAGGAACGAAAGGGGGTGGGGAGAAGGAGAGGAAGAAGGGGAGTGGGGGGAGGAGGGGAGGGAGAAGGCAAGACTTGATGGGAGCCCGGGAGGGAGAAGTTTCCTGGCGACTCAGAGAAACTGTAGGTGAGGACTTGGCTTTTACAGCCTGGAGACAGGCGGGGATGCTCTCTGCGTGGGCAGAGTCAGGGTGAAGGGGTCGGGGAGTGGAGCCAGGGGCGTGGAGGGGAGGAGGGATGAGCCAAGTCAAATGCAGGTGCTTGGGAATGAGCAGGGTCAGAGCAGTGTGGGGATGCTGAGGCAGAGGAGTGGGCTGACAAGATCTTAAAAGGGATGGACCAGGCTCCTGGGAGGAGCGGTGGAGGGGGCTGAGAGGGAGGCCGGGAGTGGAAATGTAAGGGTAAAAGAAATTGAAGTTAAAGCGTAAAAGTTAAAGGTCTGTGTAACTGGTCACGTAGTCATTTAGGCCCTAAAACCAATCAGTTTGAATGTGTACCCCGTTTAGGAATGACCTATCACTCCAGCCTGACCTGTTCCCGCCAATGAATGAACTAATCATGTTTAGGAATTGTTGTTTGACTTTCCCGCGGTGTATAATGATTTGTTAAAGGAGACTGTGATGTATGTAAAATCCCCGCCCTCCCAAAAAAAGTGTACTTAAGCAGTGCTCAGCCCCTGCTCGGGGCTCTGGGCTGCTTTCCCTTCTTGAGTGGGCACGGAGCCCCAGCATGCTGGTTCAATAAATCCCCTTCTGCCAATTGCATGAGTGGTCACTTGGTGGTCTTTTTCTCCGACGCTTCGCCTGACCCTTACAGAAATGGCCTCTGCTGTCTAGTGCTCAGTGGGAAGTGAGGTTTTCTCCTGAGGTCTAGGGCCCCAGGATGGAGGGACATTGAGATGAGGCCCAGGAGAAGTGGCCCAGGAGGAAGAGCTATCCTGCCGCATCAGCGGTGGCTGTAAGGCTGCCCTCTGTAGCTTGAGGATGGGGACTGAGAAGGGCTTGCTCCCTGCTCCAGGGCTGTGGGGGCAGATCTGGGGAGGGAGGGGAGAAGCTGGCAGGACTAAGGCTGCTCTCCTGACCAGGTTCCCACAGGAAAATAAATCTAGACTCCGCAGATCATGGCGGGGCTTCAAAAATGGCCTGAAACCAGGTATGTAGATCATGAAACACAATCTGCCTTGTGGCTGCTAAGGTTGGGATGTTGTCCTCACCCAGACTCTCATGTTCACATGTGGTTGCCAATAGAATGGTGTTGGAGGTCTCTCTCTCTCTCTCTCTCTCTCTGGCACTAGGCAAGCATTGAACTACATCCCCAGCCCCTGGAGGTAGGGCCCTTTAAGAAGGATCAACACCTTCTTTCAAGACTGGATTAATTCTCTCGGACACGAATCAGACCTCAGGAGACAGTGGGTTGTTAAAAAGTGCTCCTTTGTCCCCTCCTCTCTTCCACACATGCCTGCTTGCCTTTCCCTTCTTCCACCGTGCATGAAGCATGTGGCCCTCATTAGAAGCCTAGCAGATGTCAGCGCCATGTTCTTGGACATCCAAAACTGTGAGCCAAAATAAACCTCTTTCTTTTACAAGTGATCTAGTCTCAGGTGTTCTGTTACAGCAACAGAAACTGAGAAACTGAGGTGACTCCATTTTTGAAAACCCAGCTTCTACCTCAAGGCCAGTCCAAAGGGAGGGGGTGTGACCCTTGTCCATGGAAAAACCCACAGAGCACTCCTAGGCACATACCCACTCTGCTGAGTTGTTTGTCTGTAAATAACAGGAGAGATCTATGGTGCCAGGTGTCCCTGACTCTGTCAGGCTAGGTGAGGACCCATAGCAACCCCCTAGCAATCACCAATCAGCATGAGACAGGGAAAATACCTGGGATGCCAGATGAGCCCCCAGTAGTCTTGGTGATTGAGAACATGTTGGGAAACCATGTAGTTTAGCACGTACACCCCTCACGGATTAAACCAATCAGTTCAAAGGAACCCCTAACTAACTTGTTCTAACCAAGTTACTAACCAATCACCCCTACCCAACTTGTTCCCACCAGTAAGTGTGCTAATCAATGTTAAGAGTTGTTGTTTGATTTTCCCGTGGTGTGAAATGATTTGCTGTGTGATGTTGTGACACATAGAGTATCCCCAAAAACCTATAAAATCTCACCGAACAAAGGACCGGGACTTACTCCTTGGGACCGCTGTGGCAGAAACAGTTGTGGGTCCAGGCTTGAGCTTGCAATAAAGAATCTTGTGTGATTGCATCGGATTCGGCTCTTGGAGGTCTATTGGGGTCCCACGAATCTGGCATTACAAAACCACACCAAGAGAGTGGCAATGTAAAAACGTCACAAATTTTCACTGAGAGAGAAGAAAATAATAAAGGAAAATTTGAGTGTTTGGGAACAAGTTGGCTGATGCTGGCATTTCTGTGTGCCCTCTCTCCACGGCTGGTGTTCGTTTGCCCATGTGCCTGGCTGGTTTATCTCTGTGCTTACAAGTTAATTTCCTATTGTTTTTCACTTTTTGATGTCTTGGCCAAGGTTGGCTGTGGTTTCTTTATTAGAAATAGTGCTTAGTTAAGAACAGTCTGTTGTCATTTCCCCCCAAGAACTCATGGGGAGTCAAGTGATGGTATAGTTTTCCAGAATCATCAATGCCTGGCACCAAAATAAAGGCAGAGAGTGAATGATGCCATTTCGAGCCAGGTGTCCCTTACTGAGTGAATATAAACACTGGTTGATCATTAAAAACACAGAAAGTTCTGTGCCAATGATGGGATTTATAAGAGTCTTTGTAATCAGGATTTAGTATTCTCTGACTTCTGTCAGTTGTCTGCCATTAAAAAAACTCATCCAGTTTGTTGGGGATGTAGCTTAGTGGTAGAGTGCTTGCCTAGCATGCCTGAAGCCCTGGCATTTGATTCCCAGTATTGCAAAAATCAGTCAGTCAATCAATCAAAAAGCCACAGGGAAGCTAAAATAATGTTTACCAAGCAAAGAGCATGGCTTATATGATTTTTTATGAAGGTAAACATTTGGAGTTGTTGGAAATTGGAATAAAAACTAAAAGAAAGGTTAGGGAAATAGCTCAGTTGGTAAAGTGCTGGGTTTGATCCCCAGCACTACAAACAAACAAACAACAACAACAACACAAAAAAACTAAAGGAAAAGAAATGATTTGATCAATGATAATGCTGATTTTTGCAAATTCTAAATGAAATTGCTAGGAAAAAATAAATGAAAGCCTGCTGAGAGCCATTGCCAAGTAGGAATGACGCATGGCAATTTCTTTGTCAGCCTACCCAATGTTGCTTAGAGGGAGGACTCTCCATTGTGGAAATGGGCTTGCCTTGGACCCAGGTCATTTGCAGTGACATTGCATGAATGTTTGAGAAAGGTGACCCTGCTCAAGGACCAGGGTGGATCCGGGTTTAGGGAGGATCCTGCTGGATTAGGGTGGGTCCAGGTTTAGGGTGTATCCTGCTAGGAATGGGGAGTATCCTGCTGCCTCAAGCGCCCGCCCACTCCTGGAGTTCCCGTTGAGTTCTCGCGGGATTCAGAGAGTATTTTGGGATGCAGAGCCTAGTGGAGGAGGATTTTCCCAGAACGTGCGTGTAGAGTGCCGGTGACAGTTCGAGAATAAAGAGTTGCTGTTTGAATCTACAAGGTGTGAGTGGCTCGTGATTTTGTGCCCAGCCAGGCTGCGGCAAAAGCCAAGTACAGTGGCACAAGCCAAGTACAGTGGCACAACCTGTAATCCCAGCAACTCAGGAGGCTGAGGCAAGAGGATCACAAGTTCAAGTTTGAGGCCAGCCTTAGCAACTTAGTGAGACCCTGTCTCAAAAAAATAAAAAGGGTTGGAGATGTAGCTTAGTGGTACAGCGCCCCGGGGTCAACCCTGATACTGCAAAACCAAACAACAAAACCAACCAACCAACCAAAACACAAACAGAAAAAGATAAAACCTGAAGTGTTACAGGGTTTTGTGACAACCTATGTGTCCCCTGTTAAAAAACAACAACAACACACACACAAAACAAAAACAAAAAACGAGTCGTTGGACCCTAGTGTTGGGTCCATGGAGATTCATTATGCCATTCCCTCTTGTGTGGTACATGTTTAGAGGTTTTCAGAATGAAAGGTTTTTAAAATACAAAAGGGGGGAGGAGAGGGAACAACAGACAAAACATGTCCCACCCACCGGCATCCTCTTTTTGCCTCTTATTTTGAAAGCACGACATGCTGTTTTCCTCCAGGGCTCACCTTGCTTTTTCTGGTTTTCATAATGAAGAAACTTCCATGGCAACTAGGCACTGATTAATTCCTCCCATCGAGGGGCTCCCTTCCCTATTTTTCCTTCCCAGTCATATTTAGAAACCCTTTTGCTGGCTCCCTCTCTCCTCCTCAGCTCCTGCAGTTTGGAAGATCATCGAACACGTTTAGATGTAGGCTAACAAGGCTTTGTCCTGAAGCTCTCTTTTGTTTGAAAGAAAGTACTTATTTAGTGCTTACATTACAAATTCTGTCTAAGTCCATTTTCTGCTGCTCTAATAGAATACTCCAGGCTGGGTAAATTATAAATAATAGAAGTCTATTTAGATCACAGTTCTGGAGGCTGGGAAGTTCAAGATTAGAAGGGCCGCACTCAGGTGAGGACCTTCTTACTGTATCATAAGATAGCAGAAGGCATTACAGAGCAGGGAGGGGGAGAGATTATAAATAATTAACCCACCCCACTCCTGTGATAATGGCCTTCATCCATTCGTAAGGGTGGTTCCCCACAACCTAATTACCTCTTAATACTGTTACAGTGGCAATTAAATTTCAATCTGATTTTTTTTTTTTTTTTGTACCGAGGGTTGAACTCAGGGGCACTCCACCACTGAGCCACATCCCCAGCCCTATTTTGTATTTTATTTAGAGACAGGGGCTCACTGAGCTACTTAGTGCCTCACTGTTGTTGAGCTGGCTTTGAACTTGTGATCCTCCTGCCTCAGCCTCCCGAGCTGATGGGATTACAGGTGTGTGCCATTGCGCCCAGCTTCAATCTGAGTTCTTGAGGGGCACTCAAGCCATAGCACCATCTCCTCTTTATCTATTTGGAGCTAAGCACACAGGGATTGGTGGGTTCACAGCTCACCGTGGCTTACTGGTTTCTTCTATCTCCGTCATCTCCAGTCTGATTTGTTACTGTCTGATTAGGTTCTTTTGTCTCTTATTTTCCTCGAGGGGAGAAATGCTCTGGATCTTGCATGTTTCCTTTTTTTAGGTGGGAGAATGGCAGCGTGGCCAGCACAGGATGGCTTTCTGTCTGTGGGCTCATTGACATTGGTTTCTAGCACTGCAAACAAGAAGTCCAATTTCAGTCTGATTCTTAGTTCTATGCAACTCGTTCTTTCCTTGTGGAAGCTTGTGTGAGTTTTCCCTTTAATCATGGAATTTCGGAATCTTCCCAGGTCTGCCTAGTTGTGCGTCTTTTTCCATCATTTCTGCCTGGAACTCAATGAGCCTTCCAATCTGCAAACCCAAGGCATTCTTCAAACCACGGAAACTTTCCCTTCTCATTTTAAAACATGATTGCTTCTCCTCCATTTGTTCTTTTTTTCCTTCTAGGATTTGCATACTTATTTTTATTACCCACAAATTACGTCTCCCGGAGTCCTCTCCTACCAAGCGTTTGCTTTTCCCTATACCCTCTTACATTTTTGCTTTGCGTTTTGCTCTCTCGCTTTTCCTTAGATTCCCCAGATTTTCATCCCTTCTCCAATTCATTTTAAATTTTAAACCGTATTTCCTAGTTTAGTAATTTTATTTGCATCTGATTTTTCAAAGCGCTCTTCTGTTTGTTTTCCTTTTCCTGTTGTGCAGGTTGGGGTTGGTTGATCTCCTGCAGTTCTGAGCCCATCAGACTCTCCCTGCTGCTGAATTCCCTCTGATTTCCCTGTCTTCAGCTCCGAGACCCACCTCTAGCTGACGACCGGCAGTGCCTCGCTGCGTTCCACAAGGGGGCGCTCTCCTCCTCGCTCTCCCTGCCTGGGCAGGGAGCGTGGATGCTGCGGGTCCTCTTAGGACCACCCAGGGTGCTGGCTCTGCCCTGCGCCAAGCTCTCTCCTGCAACCCTGGAGATCTGATTCTCACCCAGGACTTCCTCTGCTGCTGGTCCCGACTATCTGGGTCTGGCCCAGAGGGAGACCAGTCAGGAGCCAGCCGGCTCAGCCCGCTGTCGCTGTCCAACCCTCTGGGCCTGGCTGCTGGCCCATTCTAGAGCTCTTTTGCAGTAGCATCTTGGGAAAGGAGGACAGTGGGACTGTCAGATGCCATCGTGGAGAGGATTAACCGAAGAGAGGTTCTTGGTTTGCATGGATGTTGATGGGATCAGTAGTCTAGCGTAGGGTTCTGAAAATAGATCTGCTGGGGATGCCGCTCAGCTGTAGAGTCAGTGCTTGGCATATGCGAGGCCCTGGGTTCCAGCCCAGCAGCAAAGTGGGATTGATTTGATCTGAACAAACCCCTCTGCCAGGCCTCTGACAGCGCACCTAAGGCGCAGAGAGGATTGAAGTTTGAGGATTTCCTGCACCGAGCTCCTAGTAAGGACGACTTTTGGGGAGGGAAGGAAAGAACCTTAAATGCTCTCAGTTCTGTTCTTGGCACATGCTGTACCTACCAAAAGACTTTTCCAAACCTTTGGAAACCGATGAAGATGAAGTGTGAGAAGGCAGGGTGAACTTTTTTCCAGCACATCGGATTGGGCCTCTCGGCGCACTTTCAGCTGCGAACGGACAACTTCAGATGCCACCAGACCACAGGAAGTTGTAGCAAATGACTTCATATCCTGCAGGTGACCAGAGTATCCAATTGCTGTCACTGTTTCCAAATCTGAATTTATCTTTTGTTTTAGATTTCTTAAACCCATGATAAGTGTCCCAGAAAAGAATTTTTTCCTAATGAGCTTCAAAGTGAAACTATAGACATTCTGTCTTTGAAAGACAAGAAAGATCATCATTGGAGAGAAATTATGAGCTTTTCAAGGCCACTTGGGACAGAGTGGATAAATTATGCCAAAAAGCAATTCCTAAGGACTTCAAAGTTGAAGAACCTTTCTTTCAGAAGAAAAGAATTTCTAAAATAAAAGATGGAAATTCATATTATGCATTTTTCCTACTTTGTCAAAAGAAAAGCACTAGATTGATATCTACTATAAAGAATGGGCTCATAGATTATCAAATCTAAATTTACACTTTGCTAGCAATGGTTGTGATAAAGTGAAACAAATTTCTGGCCGGGCTCTGTGGTGCTCCTTGTAATCCCAGCGACTTGGGAGGATGAGACAGGAAGTTTGCCAGTTCGAGGACAGCCTCTGCCATTTAAGAAGACCCTGTCTTCAAAATTTAAAAGGGCTGAGGATGTATCTCAGTGGTAAAGCACCCACGGGTTTAATCCCAAGTGCCCAAAAAGAAAAGCTCTGAACTTCCCCATTCAGATGGAACAAAATAATACACAGAAATCGTCAAACATGTGCAGACATTGGGCACGCTGGAACTTAAAGTGTGTTTTAGAAACTCTGAAAATACCACTTCTGTACAGTTGTATCAGCTTAATTGATTTTGGCAGCTTGGTGATGTGACACAGGCTTTACCACCCTTCTTCTTGGTCTCAGTTATTACATGTGACAGTGCGGAAAGTTCATTTTCTACTCTTAGCAGCCTTGAAATCCTTTTCCTGCCTTATGCAGTGAGAGGTTCTAGCCCGGAGGCTTGTTAAGTGGGACAGATCTCAACATTGAATGCTTCCTGGTGTTTTGCATTTTCTACCCTGAGCTGGTTAGTTCATTCAGACTTCAAGCACGACAGAGAAAGGGATCATTAGCCTCCTTTCTCAGGGAAGGAATGTGAGACTCAGAGAAGTGAAATGACTTGCTTAAGGTCACACAGAAAGTAAGATTCAAATCTGTAGCTGCCTGAGTGTGAAGCCAATATAATCACTGCTATTTGTAACTGAGCAGATGATGTTCTGAGGCCCCTCTGACATCATGGATTTGCCTGCACTTGAAGAGTTAAAAAGAATGTGCTACCAATTGAATCTCCTCTCTAAGAGCTTCTCATTCTAGGGGGCATGATGTGTTTTATCAGGGTGAAAAAACCTTTGTGTATATTTCTGAAGCTCTCTACAGAAGAAAATATCTGCTCTATGGCTGGGTTGACATGAGGACATACATTCAAGTGAACTATTACCAAACAATTCTTCAGTTATTAGAAAATAAATGGCCCTGACCTTAAAAAAAATAACCGTGGAATATTCATATAATGAATACTACTCAGCAATGAAAAGGAACAAAGTTCTGGCTCACATGGCAACATGGATGAATCCCAACAGCAAAACAAAGCCAGACATGAAAGAGCACACAGTATTTGATTTTATTTGTATGAAATTCTAGAAAGGGCAAACCTAGTATACTAGTTTGCTAGGGCAACTAAAACCAAGTGTCAGAGACTGGGTGTCTTCTCAGTTCTGGAGGCTGGATGCGGCCCATCAAGGTGTCGGCAAGGTTGGAAGCTTCTGAGGCCTCTCTTTGGTCTGTAAATGGCCGTCTTCTCCCTGTGTCTTCTCTCTGAATATATCTGAATATATCTGTATCCCAATTTCCTCTTTCTAGGAGGATACCAGCCTTAATGTTAGATTAAGGCCCACTCTCATGACCTCATTTTAACCTAAGCACCTCTTTAAAGACCCTGTTCCCAGTCCCATTTTGAGGTCCTGGACTTCAACATATTCATTTTGGGAGAGCTCAGTTCAAAGCCCATAATCCGTCATCTCTGGTGAAAGTAATCAGAATAGTCATTGTCTGTGGGAAGAGTGGGAGCCGAGGATGTGCTAGGACAGGGCGCGGGACACTCCTGGGGCTGATGGTAAATTGTGTGTGATGATAGGGGTTCGAGTTGTGCAGGTATCTCCATTTGCCAAACTCCCTGAAATCTTAAGACTTGTGCATTTCATTATCAATTTTGCCTCATAGAAAACCAGAAACCCTAAATCCTAGTTAGTGATATGCATGCACAGTGCTAAGCAGCAAAGCATTACCGATGTCTGAAAATTGCGTTTGAGTTGACGGGTGGGATAAATAGACAAAACTCAGCACCGTCTGGACAGCTGTGCCATCCAGGTGCTGGGCGTGCGTGGGTGTTCATTGTACACTTCAACTTTTCTCCTTTGAACATTTTCATTATAAACTGTTTGGGGTGGGGAGGGACATCTTTTTTTTAAAAAAATAAGATTTCCATTTGAGCGTGTTAGCCAGACCTTTCTCATATGGCCTCTTCACTTGCCATCGAAGCCCACTCAGAGAAAAAACACTGCATGCCCAATTCATTTGTGCCTCAGTGACCTCACTAATGTTTGGCCCCAGTATACCTGTGTCCAGGGAGAAAGCGTAGGGAGGAGGCTATTCCAGGAGTGTCCTCAGAGTGCTAGGGGATTCTGGAGACCAGCCTGGTATTTAGGCCTGGTGTCTGAGGAAACGGAAGTCCAGAAACACTGCTGTTTAGAATCCAGGGCAATCCATGGTCTTTTGTCCCTCCCTTCCTTTCTTCTTTGAGATGGGGGTCTCCCTGCCCAGCTGGTTTCAAACTTGTGGGCACAAGTGAGCCTCCCTCCTTAGCCTCCAGTGTAGCTGGGATGACTGACCCATGCCAATATGCCCAGCTCACGTTCTTTTTTCTTAAGTGTAATGGAGAACTTAGGTTTAATGGGGGTATTGGGGGTGTGTGTGTGAATGATATGGAGTTGGCAGCACACAGTGGGCATGTTTGGTGAATAAATATTTAAATGAAATTGGAAAAAAGGGTTGCAGAGATGTAGCCAGCAGGGGACAGTGAAGTTGCTTGTTGTGGGCAGGGGAAGGGGGTGGTCTATGTCCCTGTCTCTCCCCAGTCCACCTCTGGGCTGGCCTGAGATACCTCAAGAAATGAGCCCCAAAGAGGATACTGGTCCCTGGGTTCCTGGACAGCCGGAGGGAGGGTGCTTTGCCACATTCTTATGAAAGAGCACATCCAAAACAATTTCTTTTTCTAAAAACTCAGCGCTAACGGGTTCCAGATGTCCGTTTGTTATATAATGGGGTTTGTTTTAATAGCGTCAACTTCCAGATGTGCAGCCTGGAATCAAGAAGCCCATTGGCCCCTTGAGGACACTCTGAGTCAAGCTGAGAGCCACCCGGGGCAGAGATACAGCCATACGTGCAGAGCCAGGAATGGGAGGGAGTCGGAGGTGCCCTCTCACTGCCAGCTGGGCCACTCACCTGCCCAGCGGTCTGGATTGAGGGGCAGGCGGGGTGTCCCAGCTTCCTCTCTGTCTGCTCTGACTCTGAGCAGAAGCTCCTGGGAAGTAATCACAGAAGGCCAGCTTGGGGAGCGTCTGCTCTGGAATCAGGTGTGCCAGGGCTGGCTGGGTGACCTTGGTTACGTCACCCGGCTGGGCTGGCTGAGACTTGCTGTCTTCAAATGTGAAATAGAGGGATCATGGCAGAGAGAGAACTGAGTGTGGTTGAGGAGTGCTGGGCTCTTCCCCTGGGGCAGAGTGGAAAGACCAGGGGCCCCTCTCACCAGCACCCGGACCCCTCTCACCAGTATCCCGCCCCCGTGCCTGTCACCATCCAGGAAGCTCTGGGGTAGCACAAGCTACATTTTCCCTGGAACACTGGAAAAGGGCCAGCCACCGCCTTCCCCAGCAACTTGTTCCATGGCCCTGCAGCTCCAACAGATAGAACATTCTTCCATTTGCTGAGCCAAAGGTGGCCTCTGGGTGACCCTCAGCCGGTCCAGTTTCGCTCACTGGAGTTTGCTGAGCAGCATACACCCGCTCCTCCTTGAGTGCAGGAACCTAGAGACCAGGTCTCCCATCCTTTTCCTCCGAGTTGGCTGAGGCTGTGCTATTATTATTACAGGGATGAAGATTAAGATATCCTAAGGAGGGATGGTCAAGATCCCAAATGAGAAAAGTCACAAAATCTGAATGCAGTCACAGGAGAGAGACATCAAAAGGGGACACTCACCACATAAAGAAAACAATCCTCTCCTAATGGATCTATAAAAACAATCAATTCAACAAAATGTCAGTCGAGTGGGCTGGGAAATCTAAAGTTGGTGAGGACAATAGTTGTGGCATAGTCCTTGTGCTTGCTCAGATGAAGAACAGGAAGGCAGGACTTGCCCTGCCAGCTGTCAGAACATATGGTAAAACTCAGATTCTCAAAACAGGATGTTACTAGCACCAGGACAGCAGAGAAAGTGGCACAGAAAACAAGGGTCCAGAAATAGCTAGCTGGTCTACAGGCCAAAATGGGGGTCATGGCAGAGAAGTGCCCTTCTAACTAAAACAAATAGGACTTTTTTACGTGGGGGGTGGGTATTGGGGATTGAACCCGGGGGTGCTTTGCCACTGAGCTACATCCCTAGCCTTTTTTATTTTTTATTTTGAGACAGGATAATTGCTAAGTTGCTGAGGGTCTTGCTAAGTTGCTGAGGCTGGCTTTGAAATTACAATCCTCCTGCCTCAGCCTCCTAAGTTGCTGAGATTACAGGCATGGACCATGGTGCCTGGTGCAAATAGGAAATTTTTAACCATGGTTACCTTTGGACAGAGGGATGTGGTATGGACCAATAGTGAAAGAGAGAAAAGAAAAGGGTTTAGGTTTGATTTTGCATCTTTCAGATTGTTTGATGTTTTCAACAAACATATATGTGTTGCTATTTTGAAAAGTCAATGTATTTTGAGTCAATATGTGTTATCTAGAGATGTTGATCCCTTTTGAACCCTCTCTTTTGTATAGTTCTGTGTTAAAGAGAAACCTAATGAGTATTATAACACAATAATAAAAATATAATATAACCAACTATCAGTGGGTGTCATCTTGGGATGGTAGAAAAGGAGGGTTTGGGGCTGGGGATGTAGCTCAGTGGTAGAGAGTGCTTGCTCAGTGTGTGTGAGACCCTGAGTTCAATCCCAGCACTGGGGGGGGGGGAGAGGAGGGCTTTCACTTTCTAAGCCATAGGTTTCATGAAATTTCTACATTTCTTTTTCTTCTCCTCCTCATTCTTCTTGTTTTTTGGTAGCAAGTATACCTTTAAAAACCAAGGAGAGGGAGGAATAGAAAATTGGAAAAAAAATAAACAAACTAGTGTAGAAATGATGGATTACTCAGAAAATGGGACGGGATAACTGGCTAACAATTTGGAAAAAATAAAGTTAGATTCCTACCTTACACCAAAATAAACCACAGATGGCTTAAAGGTTTAAATGTTAGGGGGGAAAAAAGGTTAGACATTAAACACTGAAAGAACTAAATACTTACCCAATTTCAGGACAGAGAACATATGCACAGATTGATAGATTTTACCACATAACACCATAAGGCTTCTTTCCATTAAAAAAAAAAAGTCAAATTGAAAAACAATAAAAGGCAAAAATTCACCGAGGATCAAGACTTTTAGTATATTAAGAACTCTTAAAAGAATTCCTGCCTCATATTTTTCCCCCCTAAGGGAGGTTTGGCTACAATGAAGCCAGTTTCCCAGGAAGAGTGGAGGGTGAGGCACACAGAAGGGAGGTAGACAGATCAGAGGGCAGCGCCAGGGCCAGAGCTGGGTGCCCTCCATGTGGCAGGGCTTCCCCAGTCTCCTTGGCAGTCGCTTCCTACCTGGTGCCAGTTGACTTCCGGGCTCAGCATGACGCTCTCCTCTTGCTCTGCTCAGGACATCTAACGCTTCTCCATTCCTTCTTTCTCCCCAGGCCTTTCCCGGTTTCCATGACTTTTGTAAATGCTGGTCCTTCTGCCTGGCCCTCTCTCTCTTATCTCTACTTGAAAAAAAATATCTCAATGGGTGGCTTCAAGGCTCAAATATCCTCTGCACTGCAAAACCATCTTTGGTCTACCTGCCTCCCACCCATGAGCTCCCCTTGGATTCCTGTAGCATCGGCCCTCATTCTGTCAGGCACTTGTCACACTGGATTGTCATTCTCTGCTCATCTGCCTGGATCCCTGCCATGGACTGAATGTCCTCCCCGAAATGCATGTTGAAGCTTAATCTTCAAATTCATATATTGATGCTATTTAGAGGTAGAGCCTTTGGGAGCTAATTAGGACTAGATAAGGTCATCAGAGTGGGGCCTCCATGAAAAAACTGGTGGCTCTATAAGAAGAGGAGCTGAGTGTGGTGGTGCACGCTTGCAATCCCAGCAGCTCTGCAGGCTGAGGCAGGAGGATCATGAGTTCTAAGCCAGCCTCACTAATTTAGAAAGCAACTCAGTGAGTGAGATCCTGTCTCTAAATAAAATACACACACACACACACACACACAAAAGGGGGGCTGGGGATATGGCTCAGTGGTTAAGCCCCTCTGGGTTCAATTCCCAGTACAAAACAAAACACAAAAAGAAAGAAGAGAAAGAGGAACCGGGTGGACATACTCTTGTTCTGTCTCATCTGTGATGCCCTCTACCATGTTATCATGCATCAAAAAGACCCTCCCCAGATGCCACTGCTTTGCCCTAAATAAGGTTTTCCATGAACCCTTTTCCCTACTGCAGTTCTGGCATTGGACAAGTGTTGAATCATATTAGGTGAACAAATTAATCGTACCAAGGGTGACAGAGCAGAGCAATTGACTGACACTCCTCATGTGTGGCTGGCTGAGTTTCAGGAATACTTTCTGAAGCAGTATGATTTTGTTAGAAAGAAAGACAAGACAATTAATCATAGTTAAATATGATTAATTTATTATCAGAACTACATAGTAGTTAAAAAAAGAAACCAACTTACAATAAGATCCATAGAAAGAACCACATCAAGGGTTATCAGTACCTGAATGCTCTTGTACTACTGAAAGCCATCACCAACTCTGACAATAAGAGATTCACAGCAGGCTCTCGGCCAAGCTTGTCGATGCCCTCCAGATACCCACAGTCTACCATGGAGATACTTGATGGGAAAGAGAGCTATGATAGTGACATTCCAAAATTTGGTGGCAGCACAAAGAAAGAAGTGTGGTTTGTGCTTACAAAGTAATCACAGCTCATGATCAGATGCTGAAGTCTCATGCACTCTGGTGTTGGGGACCAGAATGTAATCCCATAAGGATAGACATTTTGCCTATTTGTTCACTGCTGAATCTCAGCATCTAGAATAGCATGCATGTTGAAGCTTAATCTTCAAATTCATATGTTGTTGTATAAATGAGTAGACTGAGTTCTAGAACTGAGTCTGGAGATGATACTTAAGTTTTCTCAGGAAGGTCTCCCCAGGCTAAATCATTTTCTTCTTAGTGCATTTTCTGTTGTTTTAACTTTAAAGTAAAGAAGTTTTTTTTTTTAATCTCACAGTTCTGGAGACCGAAAGTCCAAGACTGGGTAGCAGCACCTGGTGAGGGCTTTGTACTGTATCACAGTATGTGGAAAAGCCAAGGACGAAGTACGAGTCAAAGAGAAAAAGCGTAAGAGTTGCTCTACTCTATGACAGCCCACTCTTCCAAGAATGAACCCACTTCTATGGCCGAGAACAGTGTCAATCCCTTCATGAGGACAGGTCCCCCCTGACCCCAACACCTCTCAACATAGTTACCTTGGAAAGCAAATTTCAATGTGGGTTTTGGAGGGAACAAACCCCTTCTAAACTGTAGCACTTTTCTCAAGTTAGAAAAATGGGGTTGTTCTCAGTGGAGTTTCAGCCTTCAGGATACTCAGCTTCAAGGGAGCAGATGTCAGACTAGGCTGAGGCAGGGAACATGAAGGGGTGCGAGGATACCTGAGCACCCTACAGATCCATGGCAGGCCTCAGGGGTGGGAAGGGTCACAAGGGAGGAGGAGAGCTCCAGAGATGGCAGCCTGGAGAGACTGCAGGGCCCCCACATGTACTGGGGCTGAGAGGCCAGGCCAGCTTCCCAGGCCTGAGAGAAGGCCAACGAGGAATCTTGGGTGAATAAAGAGGACTTGTCTCCATATTTTGAGCGCTGACCATGTATTGGGCAAAGTAGCAGAAGCTCAAACTTAGGGCTCAGAAGTGTTAGGCATGTTCTCACCCAGCTAGAGAGTGACAA
This sequence comes from Marmota marmota marmota, assembly GCF_001458135.2. NCBI lineage: Eukaryota > Metazoa > Chordata > Mammalia > Rodentia > Sciuridae > Marmota > Marmota marmota. Next base: position 17,563,867 of record NW_026000026.1, on the reverse strand, counting down.
AACCAGGACTCAATTTCATGTCTTTCTAAATTCCAGAGACTGACCTTTTTTCACTCTGCTAAAAAAAGTGAGGCCAGGCTCATGGCAGTATGGTGACCAGGCCAGGGCAGGCCTGTCAGATCAGCGTAGAATGAGGGCTCCAGGTCAGAACCGCTGTTGTTCTGGGACCATGGCCAGACCAGGGCAGAGGTTAGAGCAACCAAGGCTGGGGACAACTGGCTTTCTAGACTTTGTGCCACCAGCCAGATACTGTGTCCTGGGATTGGTGTCAGGGCCTGTCAGAACTGCCAGCTCCCTGCCCACCCCCTGCCCTCATCAGAGGCCTGACCTGACCTTCCTCCCTGGGGCAAGGAACTGGCCTGGCACTAATCCTGGAGGAGGCTGCAGCTGCTCCCACGGTGCTGGTCCCAGCAGACAAAGGCGCTTTATTTCCCGGCACAAGGTCTTGATTGCATGTAGCCCTGGATCCAAAAGCTCCCATGAAGGAAGCAGTTCCCTTCCTGAAGTGTGTGTGTGTGTGTGTGTGTGAGTGTGTGTGCACAAGAAAGCAGGGTCAACAGGGAATTCAAGCCCTCTCCCAGTTTCCAGGTTTGGCTTGGCATTTTTCTTTTTTTCCTTTTTCTTTTGGTGCTTGGAATTGAACCCACGGGAGCTTAACACGATGCCACATCCCCAGTCGTTTTAATGCATTTTTTTTTTTAGAGACAGAGTCTCACTAAGTTGCTGAGGCTGCCTTTGAACTGGTGATCCCCCTGCCTCAGCCTCCCAAGCCGTTGGGATTAAAGGTGTGCACATGCATAGACACCTTTGATGAATACAAAGATGCACACTGCAGATTGAATAATGCCAAGCCAGCCGGCTTGCAGTGTGCATCTTTGTATTCATCAAAGGTGTCTATGCATGTGCATCTGTGTCTGTGTGTGTGAGCATGTTTGTGCATATCTCTGTAGCTGCATGCCGAGGTATAGGTACCTGTGTATCTTTCTGTACAAATCAGCATGTGTTTGTGCACAGTTGCATGCTTTGCTAACTGTGTAGTCATATGTTCCTGGGTGTGTGTGAATGTTTCATATGTGTGTTTATAGGAGACACCTGGTACCAGTGCCCCAACTCTGCTGCCTCTGCCTGTACCTCCCCACCTCACCCCACCCTGGGCTGCTGCTGGGAGCTCTGTGGTATACACGCTCTCCTAAAATAGCTCCCTTCTTTCGCCTCTTGCTCCCACTTCTGCATTTGGGAACAACCTGGATTCTTTCAGTTCTGGGAGGAAGACAAGGTTTGTACAGCTTGGTTTGGCCCATGCACTTTCCAAAAGTTCCCTGGATTCCAGTCAAACTCTTTATAAAAGCTCATGGGGAACAGTCTAACAAGAAGGTGGGGACCCTGCCTGGGTGGTTCAGGACCCCCGTTTCAAGTTAGATTGAACAGGAACATTGCTAAGCCTCAGCCGTAGAAAGGGCCCGGTAGTCTGAGCCTGAGCTTAGTCTTAGGACTTCCCATTCCTAGTGAGGGGACACAACAACTCAGGGTTGCATGCCCTGACAGCAGAGTTGGGAGGGACCCTGGGGCTCAGGCAGCTCAATGTCCACTGAGCAGATAGGGAAGGGGAGGCCCAGAGAGATGACCCAGACCATGCAGGAGTCAGGCCCTATCCAGACATCCTATAGCCCCTGGCCTGATGAGCTTTCAGAGAAACCCTGGGTCTGCCCACCTGTAGGCAGAAGCTGGTCTCCCATGGCCTTACAGTAGCAGGCTCTGCGGCCTGACTGCTCCTTCCCTTGACCTGCAGGGAGACCAAGGTCTTCCAATTCCAAATTGGAAAGTCTGTATTTGAGCACAGAGTGGGTTTTTCTCAGCACTCGCCTGACTTGGATGCCGGGGCCTCAGGCTCATTTCTTGCAGAACTTCTGAGGCACAGGGGAAGGGTTTTCCCCATCTATTTCCACTGCTATCTGGGGCTCCCTTGTCTGTTGGCACAGGGGTCTTTGGGGATACCCTAGGGCATTAAGAGGCAGACTGTCCAGTGGGGTAAGAACTACTCCTGAATGACAGTGCTTCTCACTGGCCTGGCCATGGGAGGCATGTGGGCTGCACTTGGAGGAGGCACTGCAACCATTAGGGAAGAGAGGCTCATGGGGTACCCCGCAAAGAGGAGCTCAGAAGTCTGCAGCCTGGGCTCAGTACAGGAGGTTCCTGGATGCTGGAAATAGGGTTCTTTCAAAGAGCCTGGTTCCTTTGGTCCAGTTCCCATTGAGCCCTATCAACCACTTCCTTTTCTCCTCCCCTCCTGCTGAAGGCTCTTCCCTGGACTTAGCCCTTAGCTTTGTGGCCTGGAAAGTCTGGGATTTGCAAACAAAAAGGTCTGAGTCAGAGTTGGTGGGGATGGTGGAGGGGTAGGTGGGATCTATGTCTAGGCAGCTAGAATTGTCTTGGTTTGGCCTCTTTTGGTCAGAGCCAGGAAAGGGGCTAAATACCTCAGTAGGGCTGGGGCACAGCCTGGACCTCTCCCGGGGCCCTATTATTCTCTCCTGTCCTCAGACCTGTAGAGGAACTGTAGTGAGATCCCTCTGTCTTTGGAAGTCTCTGAAGATTCTGGAGTCCAAATGTGCTGGGGACAGAGAAGGGTGAGAGCCCAGTTGTCATCCTAACAGGGTGGTTTCCCATCCAGGCACCCCAGCACAACCATTTAGTTGTGGGGCCTCAAATGAGTTAGATCAAGGGGATGTTCCCAAACTGCTTCAGTCTGGCCTCTGTGCCGCACTGCTTGGACTCCTGAACCCTTCCTAGTGGTTTGAGATCCAGCTGGCATCCTGACAGCCACCTCCTCCTAAATGCATCCTGTTTCTGTATTCTCATGTCACCTGCTAGTTATATTAGGAGCCTGTGGCTCTGCCACTGTTCAAGTAGCACCTATGTGTTCTGTGCACTGGACCCAAACTGTGGGACAGATATTTGTCTGCCTAATGGGATTTAAAGAAAAATTGCATTTATTGCACATATTTAAAAGTGAGGTTTTTTTCACATAACTCCCTGCATTTCCATCCTCTATTGAATGAAACATCAGGCAACACAGAGTCCACATGCTTACAGGCAGCCTTGGTCAGGGCTGGTGCCAGCTTCTCCTTGTGTCAGGGCAAGGGGAGTCGAGTCTCTAGTCCCTTCTATCTTGTACTGCCTTAAATCTGGACCATGTCACCTAAGTATGTCACCTGTCTCATCCAGTAGGCATTTGAATTTACAAACTCTATCTTGAGAAAAGGGCTCCTGTACCATGGAGGTCTCCCCAGATGGTCACAGCCCGGTTTCTCACCTGCCTGTGTGTGCACTCCTATAGGGAAAATGCTGCAGCTCCTCCTTTTGTCCATCACTGTGAAAAATACCAAGAGCTGCTCTGTTCATTGCTCTCCGAGCTCGCCATCGTTGGCCATGGGTTGTGGGAGGGGTGTGATGGGCCCGCTCTTACCTCTGCAGACTGTCACTTGTGCTCTCTGGTCTTCCTCCGAGCTCTGCTGCCTTGGACGTGGCTTCCAGTCAGCCTGAGCCAGGGCACCACTGCTTTCTTGGACCTGGTTCCCTCATCTGGCCTTCCTGCTGTCTGAGCTCCAGCTGGCAACATGGCCAACATCAGGCTCCGCCACCAGGCCTGTCTTCCTGCTAGGTCACCCTGTGGCCCACTGTGCAGGTGCACCAGCCCACATCCACCCACTGAGGACTCTCTGGGCCTCCTTCCCAAGCCATGGATGGTTTGCCTGCTGGTCTCTTCCCTGTGTCCCCCTGACTTTTCCTCTTCCTGTGGTTCTTGGGTCCTTTTATAAAGACTTCCTTTCTCTTGGCAGTATCTGCCCTGTGCCTGCCTTCTTGCGGCTCACAAACTAGACTGAGGTGGAGAGGGCAGGGCAGGTCAGGGCACTGCTTCTTCCAAAGTGAAAGGGTGCCCTGGGGGTTTGTGGGCGGACCTCCAAGGAACCCGCCCCAGTCCAGCAATGCTTTTAAGACTGTTTTATCTTCAAAGCAGATGTGAATCTTACTTTCTCCTGTACAACTTCACGTTTCTACAAAACTATGTGTGAGTTAATACAAAACTACATGATTTAATTTTTGTGATGAATCTACGAATAAAATCGATGCTGTGGGACAGGGATTAGCAAACTCCCTGTGAGGGGCCAGGTGGTCAATATTTTAGGCTTTGTAGGCCGTGGGCCTCTGTGACAACTGCTTTTGTAGCACAAAAGCCACAGATGATCCATGAAGGAATGAGTGTGGCTATGTGCCAAGCAAGATTTATGGTCACTGAAATCTAACTTGATATCACTTTCCTATTCATACAATAGTCTTATTTTTTGATTTTTCCCCTAATTTGTGGGCCACAGTTTGCCAGCTGTACTCTAGGAAGCTAGTGTGTGGTGTCTCTGGCTTTGTGAACAAAGCCAAGGTCAGAATAAGGACACTACATTTTGGAATCAGAACTGTCTCTGGATTCTTGCCTTTCTACTCTCTAGTTGTGCCACTGAAGGCAGGTGACCACCTACCTGAGCTAGGTCCTCATCTGGGGAATGTGTTGGGTTGAGCTCATGCTTGTGGAGGCCTGGAGTGACCTGCGGAGTAGGCACCGACCACACAGTGCTCTAGTGTGCTCGTGGCTCAGCTACCCAGGGAGGGACAGGATCCTGCTGGGGTGTGGAGGGGTGAGATATGTCACCATCCCTTTCCAAGATGTCCTTAGGCTAACCAAGAGGCTTCACAAGGGCAGCACAGCAGGGATGAACAGGAAGCACTTTTCCTGAGTTAGTTGACACCCGCTTGCCCTGGAGGCTGGCAGCACGGGTGGGAACATGCCCCCCATAAGTTAAAGCTACTTTCTGCTGCTGCAGTGTGGAGGGCATCCTGTTCCCACCCAGGCTTCCGATGGTTAGTTAATGGCTCTAGAGTAAGTCCTGGGTACTCAAAGCCCAGCTCTGTCCCACTGACCAGCTGGATGACTGGGCAAGTTGTTTAGCCTGAACCATTGCTCTCTCATATATATGGCGATAACATTTCAAAGAGTCATTGGGAGGATGGGGAAGAGGGCCATAAAGTCCTTTGAAAAAAACCCATGCACAAAAAGTGCTTAGTCTATGTGTGTGGTCACCATCGACAGAATACAAAATACCTGGTTTTCGTTTGAGTTCCAGATAGCTTTGATTTCCCTCTTTCCATCCAGTGGGGCTGGTACTCTTCCCTCATTGGCTATTCAAAAGCAGTAAAGATAAAAGACTTGAAATAGAACAATAAGTGGTGTTAAGTACTTGACATTGATCATTTCAATCAACACTGCCAACCCATTAGGTACCAATTATTATTATCCTCACTTAGGAAACAAACTTGGAAGGAGGTAGGGCTGTTACTCCCTTTTCTGGGAAGCTGTGTCTCCCCGTTCCTTCTCATTCTAGCTTCTCTTTGTGCTCCTGGGCTTGGGCTAGGGTTGAACAAGAACTCAAGCCATCAAGGCTGTTTAAGCAGCACCAACCTGTTAAACCATCCTGTTTCCATTTCTGTACTGAATATCTTGGTAGGAGCCACTGCCCAACTGATCCTTTCCTCATTTCCCCATCTCATCCTACAGATACCTTGTGAACATGGTGGTCACTGAGTTCCTGAACCTCAGGAGCTGGGGCTAGAGGAGCAGTGAACACAGAGCAAGAACTATAATCCTATCATTGGCCGGGTGAGTTCCAGTCTAACTTAAGAAGTAACTCTTCTGTGGTTTCCAGACCAGGCAAGAAACCATTTTAATGTGTAACTAAATCAAGCATAAAGTTTTCCAGTGGGTGTGACACTTTTTAAGTGATCTGTTTTTCCCAGTGTCAAATTTTCTAAATGCAATTTCTTCACTCAATTTTGGTCTCTGAGGTAGAGAGGTCCCTGATTGGTATCATAAAAGCTAGAACTGGGGTGCTGCTTCCTCCAGCTTATGCAACCATAGGGTCTAGCTTCTGTTCCGCTCAGTGGCAGATGAGATAGCCTTGGTAGTCTCTGTTGGTTTTTGCTGGCAGATTAGATACAGTCTTTCTCTACCCAGCTCTTATGATGCCATAAAGAGAGAATGAGGTTACTTATGGCAAACACACAAAACACTCCACCGGTGTACTGAATCAATGGTGCTATTCTGTGCTCACACAGGAGGCAGGATCTATCTACTGTGACAAGGTTTAAGATAAAGAATGAAACCAAGATTCTTCACTACTTCATCTAGAAGGGCTCCCTAAGTCTCAGTCAGAGATCTGTTTGTCTGTAATAATATTCACTTGATAAGTGATAGCAGAGGACCCTAAGGCTTTACTCTAACAATGTCCCATCTTTCAGCCACTTGTGCACCCATCTGTTGGTAGATGGTAGGGACCCAACATGAAGAGGCTGGGTAAGCATCTTGCTCAGTCTTCACAAGGCTACAGTATTTTCCAGCTCTTCTCACACAGCCCTTCTGGGGCTGAGGAGCCACACTTCCCAAAGCTAAGGACCACAGATTTCTCAAAAACCTTGAGAACTTTAGTTTCTGTGTCTTATGGACTTGCTCCAACCCACAGAAGTACAGTTCCCTCAGAAGTCCCATGAGTGCAGTTATGGGGTTTAAGAAAGTGTCATTGGCAGGGCATCAGCTGGGGGCATCAGCTGGGGGCTTCCAGGCCTGGGTCTGGGCAGGAAGTTGTACTGCCAACTTCCTTCCACGGCATGTTCTAACCTGGTGCATTGTAGTTCAAAAGAGGGGTCAGGCCAGCCCCCATGAATGGACAGTCAGCAAGCTCTCAACGGGGTCGCCATGAATTAGGAACCTAGGAAAGATTGTTCATGTGCATAGGATGCATCCATAAAATGCCCAGGCAGCAAGAGACACCCAAGTGCCACTGAATTTCTCAAATACAAATTTGACTTTTAAACTTTTTTTTTTTTAAATTCAGGATCAAGACCACAGACAATTTATTGTGTAAGACATGAGGTTAAGAGTGATCAAGGAAAGTTATGGCTGCGAGTGACATGGAATTAGATGAAAAGGCTCAAGTTTGTTGAAGAGAGTTTAAATTTGGCTTTTGCTCTTTGAAACGTCAAAGTAATCATAAGAAGCACTTATGCCTTACAGAGCAAATAGTCCACAGAGTGTCAGTTTCATTTTGCCAACAGGGTCACAACAGCAGTCAAACAGAAGCCTAAACACCCGAGAGTTAACATACAGGTTTGATAAGCTACAAGAAGGGATAGCGCATGCTGTGGTGAGTTCTTACTTCAGATCCACGTGGACCCTGGGACCTACTGGACGTTAAAGTGGAACCTGGGGAAAGCAGCTTTTCCATACAAAACAACAACAACACGAGGACAACAAAGAAAACCAGACTCTGCTGGGTGTCTATAATACTCATTTGCAGTAAGGCTTTCAAGATACAGGAATTTTTATAGCATTTGTATTTTAAGGATTTAGGGCAAATACATTTTTTTTTTCTACTTGATAAAAAGAAAATTAGTACTTAAAAGGTTCAAAAATATATTGATTGAGTGATTTCTTTTTTACATAAATAAATTATATTGATTTTTAGGATTTAACAGCTGAAAAAACCCTTTCTGCTTCCACTGGAGGCAAAACTGAACAAAATGTTAGTTAAATAGAGAGAGCAGCATTTCTAAGAAATCTGTTGCCAGCATTATAGACCATCTACACTACAAGAATGCCATTAAATAGGATTTATTCAATTATCAGATTCTTTCTTCTTATAGGATCAGTTATAGTATTTCTAGTTTATATCTCTGATTCATAAAACTGGGACTCCACTTTTTGAAAATACAACTGATTCATTTTTTTCAGTCACGATTTAACAGACTTCTTTGAGATGCTCATTTTAACATTTACATAATTTATAATCCCAAATGTATAAAAGACAATGACAAAAGCATCATAAATAAATAATGCAAACTGAAATAGTTATGTCAAACTTTTGGACCTTCTGATAAATTAGCAAAACTGTAACAGAAACAGTAAAAAACACAGTAAATTGTGACAACAAAAAGTGAAACTGGTACTAGTAACACTTGTATTATTTCCATGACCCTGTGAGCCCTGTGCCCCAGAGTGCTGAGCCTCGAGCTGGGCTGGCCGAGCTGGCCACGGAGGAGCCCATGGGGGATGTGGGAGGATGGGAAGGCGAACAAAAGAGGGAAGTGCTTAAAAGGTTCAGTTCCTGAACACAGAGAAGCTGAGGAAGGAGAGAACACTGCTGACGTGCAACGGTCCTGGCTAACTGATAATTTGGAATCTGGGCCCAACTGTAGGATATAACAGAGTAGAGAAATAATGGAGAGGGGAGAAATCTTTTCACAGTTGTAGCGTAACGGGTGGTACCCGTGTCCCGACAACCCTGAACCACCCTGACGACAGACCCTAGCAAGTGTTGAGCAACTACCTTCTCGCAGGCTCTGAAAAGCCTTATTCTTGGTGAAGAAAACAAAACTCCATTAGGATTCATTAAACGCAGAGGCAAATTAGTGGCTACAGAGGTTCTCGGAGGCTGAAGGGAGAGCAGCGAGTGGCCCTGTGAGGGTGAGCCCTGCCCTGCTGTGGCGGCAATGACTCGAGCTATCTGAAGCATTCTTGGAATCATATTTTAACTGGGGAGAGGGACAGTATGTATACATAAAATAATGCCTAGTCAGCCAGTATTTCTTCTTGCTGCAGGTGTCTGAAAAACAATGAATGGGGAATTACTACCAGTAAGGTTTCTGTTTTTTATAAAGAAATCAATGTGTGCAATTTCAGCCATTAGTCATACACTTCGGAGTACACTACTTAGTAATCATGATAAAATAGGGACATATTTTAACTAAAAAGTACGCATCAGCACTTCCTTTTTCTGTGCTTTTTTGGTTTCCTTGTTATGTTCTTCCTATTCAACCTAGCTCATGGAAAAGAGAGCTCCTCTTTGTCTCTGTTCTTCAGCACTTCAATGGTAAATCCCTAGACAGCTTTCTTTTTCCATTTATTTTCCTCAGATAAGTGGGAAACTTGGACAAGAAGGGGGTAGGGCGTGTCACCAAGTACTGTATTAACTACGCTTGCTGGAATGAACAACTGGAGAACAGAATGAGAACTGTGCCTCCCAGACTAGGTAGACAACATTTATCTAACGAAGTGGCAAGACCCTGCAACTATTAACATCTGTTACCATAGTTTTCAGACAGGAAATTAGGTAGGTCATATTACTTATGGAAACACAGGTTCTTATGAAGGTGAAGTGAGGGAAGTAACAAACCTTTATGGGATAAGAAACTTACAAGTCACAATAATTTCTTAAATGAAAAAGTTCTAATTGGTGTCGTTGCTGGAGTCTTTGAGTCCCCCTTCCCCAGCCTGTGCCACATGTTCTCTCTCTGGGGGCAAAGGGGCACTGGACTCAGTGTAGTTCTGATCGCTGCTGGGCTCCCTTTCACACCCAGGAGCAGGCTCTGGGTTGGGGTTTGGGGTGTCCCCTTTTGTTTTCTTCTTCTTTCTCTTCTGGCTCTCTAGACCAACTATTTCAGAGTGTCTGGCCTGCTGCATGGCCGGTAAAGCCATGCCCATGCCTGGGGAGAGAAACATAGATGGGTAAACAAGTCCAGGAGACACTCCTGGGATGAGAAATGGGTTAAAAGCCACAGGACTACTAGCAGTTATTGCGGGTTCAGACTGATCAGAAAATGGACTAGGACTAGGCTTGTCTTCAGCTACCATGTCAGTTTTTACATCATGGCTGCTTGGCTTATCCTCTGCAGTCTTTTCAGTGGCTGATGGGCCACTTTTCGTTGTGCTTGAGAGAGATGCTGGAGCAGGGGACGTGCAGGTAGTTGCCATGGGTGTGTTGAGGAGTCCTCCAACACCAAACATCTGGGGTACTGCGGCCATTCCTGGCAGCATCATGGGCAGCATGCTCAGGGTGCTCTTGACCTCTTCGCCTGTAGGCATGGTGGCAAAGCCAGCTGGGAAGCCCACCAGCCCAGTGAGGGGGATACCTGGCATATTCCTCACGTTCTGCAATCCCACCAGGTCCATCCCTGCAATCAACCCGTTCATGAACAGTGGCCCCATTCCAGAGGGAGAGTCTGCCACAATGGCGGGAGCTTTCAGGAGTTCACTCCGGGGCCGTCTCCCCCTCCTGCGGGGGCCTGCATCCCGAAGAACAGGCTCAGCCAAGGTGTGATTGAATTTGTTTTCTGGAAGAAATCCCTGAAAAAGAACGAAGAAACATAAGATGCTGATAGTTAATGATGGCAGGCAGGTGGCTACTGATGGCACACAGGTGGCTGGAGGTGATGACTATGCTGTACAGTGGCCTAGCTTGTCCCCATATCCATGAAAGGCTCCCAGTGGAAGGAGTGCTTCTGCCCACAGGCCCAGAGGGGTTCTCTCTCAGAGGTTGAGGGCATTTGGTAGTTTGGGAAAAAACAGGTCCCTGTCACTGCCAACACCTCCAACACTCACTGTAAGAAGGTGGCAGAGAGCTGGGAGCTGGAGACCAGCAGTGAAGACAACCTGGGTCTCATGGAGACCCTTATGGATGAGACCCCTTCACCAGATGCAACATTTGCCTTCCTCATGACACAGTAAGGTTTATATTGAAGTAACAAAGCAGAATATGTAAGACGGGGTTTAGAGCCAGGAGACCTGCCAGTTCTAAAAAAAAAAAAAAGGACAATGATCCCTACCTGTGTTTAACACAGTACCTGGCCTACAGGAAGCAGTGCTTGCCTGGGATGTTATTTACTTAAAAATTTTGTGTGTGCTCCATTTCCCTCTGGATCCTGAGCTTCTGGAAGGCATGACTGGAGGCAACATGAGGTGTACATGTGGGCTGGAGAAATGAAGGAACTCTGGGAGGGAATGCCACCCAAATTAGTGATGTTCTGATTTCCCTTAAGAAAGACCATCTATTTTTCTTTTCTTTGGCGGTTTATTCTTTGACTTTATTAATAAGCAAGAAGCTCTGCAGTCTGTACTTCTGCTCACAAGGACTCACAATGTCATCTGGCATTACACATCCGGACCCTTCCTGATCAGGAGGATTATGCCACACAGATCACAGAGGAGAACAGACCGCCTTAATGGTGGCAGTGAGCAGGAGGCAGCATGGTGGCGGGGAAAGCCTGAGCTGCAGCCCCACACCACCTTCATCTGAGAAGGTGCTCAGGAGCTCTGCGGGGCAGCTGGGAGCCTGCTTCGTGGAGCATATGGTTTGGCTGTGGAGAGGTAATTAGACAGACCATTGCAGTTATGACGACTCTATCTCTGAATTTGTTTAACAGATGTTATGAACAAATCCCACAGAAAGAGAAAAATGTTTTCTTTCAGGACTTAGTACCCGGAACCCCTGTGCTCCTGGAGAACTGCAGGCCTTTCTTTACTGCCCTCCATCTCTCACTGCTCTCAGTGTCACCATGTCCACGTGTGCTCACAGGACTGAAGGAAGGTGACTTCTGTTTTTCAGAAGTTTTGGTCTTTTGTCATGCAGGGGAGTATAAAGAAACAGTGCCTCAGAAGGCAGCTCCCTTTCCCAGCCACACTAAAGTGCAGTGGCCCTCATAGCCCAGGTGTCTCCCTCCTTCGGTCTCATCACGAAGCTGGTGTTACTTTAGCACCTTCCCTTGATTCCAGCAATGGTGAGGGAGGATGTTCACAGCGGCCTTGGTGGGTTTTACAACACTGAATTTGAACTGGGGACATGGGTCATCCTCAGACTAGAATGCAGAGTTTAAAGAGCCATGCAAGGTAAGAGAGCTTACTCAGTCACCTGTGCCAGAGGAGCCAACCTCTTTCCCTCTCTCCTTTTTTTTTTTTGGTACTAGGGATTGAATCCAGGGGAACTTAACCACTGAGTCACATCCCCAGCTCTTTTTATTTCGAGACAGGGCCTCACTAAGTTGCTGAGGCTGGCTTTGAACTAGCAATCCTTCTGCCCCAGCCTCCTGAACAGCTGGGATTATAGGCATTTACCACTGTGCCAGGCTCAGCCAATCTATCTCTATGAACTGCATCTGATGCCTTTTTAGGACTCTCCTGTGTACAAACACCTTCCCTTCCTGCAAGCGGGAAGTGACTGTGGATCTGGCAAGAAGTAGCCAAGGTTCCACTAGCCCACCACCTTCATGTCGCTGAATCAGGCAGGGACTTGGCTGTCCCCCTTAATAGAGCAGATAACTGGAGCAAGAAAGAAGGTGAAGGTCCCCTCCAGAGACACCAGGAGGGTCAGAAAAACCCTATTATTAGGGTCTGAAGTCCTAGAAAACATGGAGAGAGAAGTCAGGAAAGATGAGGTAGTTAAGGGCTGAGACCAAAAATAGTTTACCGTCTTCCTAAGGACTGACTTAATGCACTTCAATTCATAGCTCAGCATTTCCCACTGATTTCACCGATTCTCTTCTTCCAAAACTTTCAACATGTAAAATTCTTGGAAAACTTAACAGAGGGTAAGCGAAATAAGTCAACCGTGGAAGGTTAAGGGTCATATGTTTTCTCTCATACTCGGAAGTTAGAGAGGAAAAGGGAAAAGCAAAGGTGGGAGTGGATCTCCTAAAAATCAAAGGGTGATCATTGGAGGAAAGGGACCAAGAGGTGGGAGGCAGGGAGGGAGGGAGAGGCAAGTGCTAGAGAGTGATATTGGGCAAACTGTATTGTTACACTGTGTGCATGTACAACTGTATAACAACAGATCCCATCAATATGTACAACTGTAATGCACCAATAAAAAATGTGTGGGGAAAAAAACTGTTTTGCTTCAGGGCAGTTGAAGGGTTCGCTGGTGACACTGGTTTTGGGTCTCAGGGAGCTATGAGGACATGTGTGGTGAGCTCCAAAAGGAGCAACAGAGGAGATGTGTCCATTTCCCCAGCAGTGAGTGGTCACTGCAGGGAATCTGGCATGGAGTGGTGCTCAGGAAGGGGTGGTGGTAAGAGGAAGAGCATAAGGAGAAATGCCAGTTGCCACAAAAGAAGAATCTGCCATGTGTCAGGCACCCGTCCAAGGCTCCATAACATCCTCTCAATGAACCATCACATCAGCCCCTGGAGTCAGTCCTGTTATTAAGGCTGCTTCTCAGAGGGCTTAGACTCATGTGTAAAGTATGTATATTTGAACATTTCCAAGTCCCTAGATATAGTTATTTTTGAAGTCCTACATCGGTCCTTCAATTTCCCAAAGAATATTCAGAAAAACCAGTTCACTGTAGACAAAAAGTTTTCTGATGGCAACTTTGAGGAGAAAGCTCTTCTCTTTTAGCCTTGGGCAGGGTGTAGTGGCACACACCTTTTAAATCCTAGCGACTTGGGAGGCTGAGGCAGGAGGATCATCATGTTTGAGACCAGTCTTAGTAACTTAGCAAGGCCCTAAGCAACTCAGTGAGACCTCATCTGAAAATAAAAATAAAAAGGGCTGCAGATGTAGGTCATTGATAAAGTATCCTTGGTTTTAATCCCCAGTATTAAAAAAAAAAAAAAAAAAGAAAAAAAGAAAGATCCTTGCTATGGCAGAGCTGGAACAAACTGCTCAGTCATGTTTGCTTTCCCTTGCCTTTCACAGAGGGGCAAGGGCTGATCTGGGCATAGCTGGTTAGGGACAGAGGAGGCCAGTGCCCACCATACTATGCCACATTCCTTATATTCCCAACATGACCAACTACCTGCAATATCCTATGCTGATCATCCTGGAGCAAGTGTCTGATTTGGCTCTGAGGTCAATCACTAGGGAGAAAGTCCTGGATGGTTCTTGTTTCTAAAGAGACAATGTTTCTAAGAGCCAGGAGTGGTAGTGCACACCTCTAATCCCAGTGACTCAGGAGGCTGGGGCAGGAGGATCATAAATTCAAAGCCAGCCTCAGCAATTTAGGGAGGCCCTAAGCAACTCTAGGAAGACCCTGTCTCAAAATAAAAAAAAGGCTGGGGATGTGGCTCAGTGGTCAAGTATCCCTGGGTTCAATTCCCAGTACCAAAATAAAATAAAAACAAACAAAAAAGGAGAGGCAGTAAGATCTGTTGGATGGGGCCAGGTTAAAAGGATGATTTCCTATCAGTCTTGCACTCACCAATGCAAACCACCTCGTTCTGAGCCAGCCACTCTGTCTACATCACAGAATCCTGGGCCTTGCTGGCACATGACCTCTGCCTAGGGCCCTGGTCAGAGTAAGCACAACTCCAGCTCCAGGCTTCTCTAAGGCTCTTCAGTGTGGCCCACCAACAACTAAGAGCTGGGGAATGTCTTTTCCCTTCTCCCTCACACTTGTTCCCATTATAAGTCTGCTCTTAACTCTCCACTGGGAAGGACATGATTAATCTCAGAAATCTTTTTGTTAGGAAGGAAATTAAGCCCAGGGCTTGAGGAATAATTCTTCTACCTATTTTCAAACAATCTCTTCTAAATAAGATCTTTAACATGACAGGGCATCTAGGATGATTCAACTCATTTAAGACCAGCCTATGCCCTGCAGAACCTTTGGCCTGCCAGGTTCTTTCTGCCCTTTAGTGTACGGAACATTCCTCATGAAACATCCTTTCCCTTCTCAGAAATGAGAGCTTGCTATGAAGCCATGGACTGGTCTTCGTTTCCCTTTAGGCTTGGAGAGCAGCGCAGAAAGCTCAGAGTTAGAGGGGAATTCTTCAGCTATAGCACAGCAAGAGGAATGCTGGCAGAGGAAGGTGATGCTCACCACTTCCGGTGGAGGGAGAGTCACTCCAGCCACCCAGCTGCTGCTCACCCCTAGGTAGGTGCTCCTCCTAGCAACTTGGCGACCACACACAGTGGCCAAATTTGGCTTTGGCAGTTCCCCCTATGCATAATTATACCCTGGGTACAAACCTCCTTCCTCTTCCTGGAAGAAGGCAGAGAGAGCAAAGAGAAAGAAAGTATAGTATTCAAGCTACAATGAAGGCAAAGCTGCTTTCCTAGGTGATAGCATAAACTTTCCAGCCTCAAACGTCCTCTTCAAACATCTGGCAGCATCTATTCCAACTCTAAGATTTTTGGGTGAAGTAAGACAAGAGTGGCGACCAAAGCTTCCTGGCTCTTCCCAGGAAGGTGGGTAAGTTCATCCAACAAACACTAAGTAAGGCCTACAACAAATGTGATGTGTGGTTCTTCTTTTAAAAATTCTAAAAACAAACCAAACCAGACCAGAACAGAAGGTGGCTCTAAAACACATTTTTTGGAATAAGTGAAAAAAATCGGAGTACAGATATCAGATCTTATTAATATTCATGTTTGATAATGGCAATAATTATATAGGAAAATGTTCTTAGGAGATACATGCCAAAGTATTTAGGAGCAATGTCATATCTGCAATTTACTGCCATATGTCTCAGAAAAAAACAAACTATTTATACATAAAATATATACACATACACAACTGACATAAAAACTGCATTAACTATGAGTGTGTATACACACAGTTAATGAGCATCCACTAGGTACTGGGCACTGGCCTTCCATGCAGCTTGTGTTATGCCAAGTCTGTGGACCTCATCCAGCCACACAGCAGGAAAGAGTATATGAGCTCAAGGGAAGGAAGGCATTCCTTATAGGATTTTAATGTACTTCTAGAAAAAGAAACAGGGTTTCTGTTATGGCCTCACCATTTGTGTCCTTCCCAAATTCATATGTTGAAATCCTGTCCTCAAAGGTGAGGGCAGGTGAGGGCTCTGGGGTAGATCACAGGGGACAAGCCTATGTTCATGGGTTTAGTGCCCTTCTAAGAAACCTTACAAGAGTGCTCCATGTAAGAACATAGCAAGAAGATGTCTACCTGTGAGAACTGGGCCCTCTTCAGACACTAATCTGCAGCCATCTTGACTTTAGACTTCCTAGCCTTCAGAACTTTGAGAAATTTCTGTTGTTTATAAGCCTTTTGTTACAGTAGCCTGAACAGACTGAGTTTTAATGGGAAAAAGGGGTGTAACCGTCCCTGGACAGCTTGGATATCAGAAGGAGCTGTGGGAGACACATGACCCACCTGGAGCCGAGAGGAGCATGTGGCCCTGACTCTGCTGGGAAGGCTGAGCAGAACTGAGACCAGGTGGACAAGTGCTTCCCATTCCTGTCTTATTGCAGAGAAATGGCCTCTAAGGCAAGAAATGTGCTTGCTTAGCAAAGAAGGGAAAAGCATCTCTGGAAAGAGGCTGGCTTGCAAGAAGAGTTTAGAAATGGGTTTCCCGAGCTAGGCGTGGTGGTGCACTCTTGTAATCCAGTGACTCAGGAGGCTGAGGCAGATGGATCAAAAGTTCAGAGTCAGTCTCAGCAACTTCACAAGGCCCTAAGCAATTCAAAGAGACCCTGTCTCAAAATAAAAAATAAAAAGGGCTGGGGATGTGGCTCAGTGGTTAAATTCCCCTGGGTTCAATCCCTGGTCCACAAAACAAAACGAATAAAAAGAAATGGGCTTCCTGGGAAGGGTGCCTACAGAGAGGGATGAACACTAATTTCCAGGGAACATGAAGTAAACCACTAGACATGCAGATAGT
The DNA here is from genome assembly GCF_001458135.2 of Marmota marmota marmota. Lineage (NCBI taxonomy): Eukaryota > Metazoa > Chordata > Mammalia > Rodentia > Sciuridae > Marmota > Marmota marmota. The sequence goes on along the minus strand of NW_026000026.1, from coordinate 17,547,370 downwards.
AATGAAGAAGCCAAAAGGGAAACCACATTGCTTTTATGACATGTGTGTAAACTAAAAGCTCAGGGACCACAACAAGGCAAGGACTAGAGGTCTTCACCTGATGACTTCACTGAGACACTTGCTGTGTGCTAAAACACAAAGGGAAGGGTGAGGAAAGACAGAAAGAACAGAAGTTGGATCAGTTTGTATAGCACAGTAGCACAGTAGCCTAAGAAAAGGCTGATAAAGACTTTAAGAATAAAGAGAGGGCAAAGGGTGGCTTTTACAATGTATTAAATTTGGGGGACTGAGCCCAGGTCTTCCTCCCAGTGTCTGTGGTAGAGTATGCAAATGAATGAGAACAGTTGTCTGTGGAGCTGCTGGGAGAGTGACAAAATGAGTGACAAGTTCTTTGGAACATTAAATAACAACTCCTTCTGCACAAGGAGGAAATGATTAGGATGGGTGGTCTTTTGCAACTAAAATAAGAAATCGCACTCAGGAATTCTACCAAGAAGGGAACCATCCTCAGGGAAGCTGCAGCTGGCAGAGTGCTGGAGAGAGTGTTCAGGAGAGTCTGAGTTCAAGGAACAACACATGTGCCCCTGGGGACTGAAGCTCCTGTTTGGGCAGGAAGTACTTTGAGGAGGTTAAAAGCTCAATGATGTGCAACTTGTCCATGCTCAACATGTTTTCGACTGAAATGTTACCACTGCCCCCTAGAGGTTATGATTTTTCTATTCCAAATTTGTACTCGTCTGTAAACTAATTAACTCTGATTCCACATACTCTAAGTATTCTGTAGATGTCCTTGAAGTCCCTTCCAGTCTCATGACTCTGTAATAGGAAAGGGCAGGGCTTGGAACCAGTTGTTTTTCACTGCCAGTGGGGATGCACTAGGAGGAAATATCTTAAATGGTAATCAAAAATGTAGATAAAAAATTTAAAATTTCTGAAAAGAGACTGCTGTAGACAGATTAAAGTTTCTTTTCTCTCCTAACACTACAAATAGGAAAAAAAAAAGTTGTTTTGGGAATGATTCAACAGTTGTTTAAGTGGTAAAGGTTAAAAGCAAATGACCATGGGGAGAGTCACACTGCTGTTCAAAAATGCCCTGGGCACCTCTTAGCATTGTTCATCAACTCTCTGTGCTGGCCTCTTGTCCTCTGGAAAAATATCGCCCAGCTATCCACTTCCAGCTGGGGCTTTGTCTCAAGTATACAAAGCAGGGATTAACCAGGACATTCTCCTTACCCCCTGAAACCAATGACCCTCTTCCTACCCTCAGTCCTGGCTCCTTAGGGACAGCAGGAACCCTTTCTTCTCCACTCAGAGAGCTGATGTCTAATTTTCCAGGTTCTTTACAGCGTGGCCTCCTCTGCTTTGGTTTGTCCGAAAAATTCTAGGAGGCAAATGAGACCAATATTAAAAAACACTGTGCAACAGTGAGGGTAGTGCTTTTCAGTTGGTTTTGGTATTTTTCCCATTGATGGCCCTCTGCTTAGGACCCCACCACAGCCCTCACTGAGGCTTTCTCTCCTTGAAGGACCAGCAATCCTGCAGCAAGCTGAAAGCAGGCTGTGTGGGCCCTGGGCCCTGGGCCCTCTAGAGTACAGCACCTGAGCTGACCACTAGCTTCCCAAGGCACTGCTGAATCCCTAACCTTGGGATATGTCCCTGTCCACGGTACTTGCCTGCTGCCTTTGTCTACCTTTGGAGATTGTACACCTGTGTTTTTTTTTTTTTTTTTTTTTTCCCTGTGTGCTCTCTACCTATTTGTTTTATTAGTCTTCTAGATGTACCAGGAAAAAGACAGTAGTGGGGTAGATGAGCAAGTAAGAAAAGAGAAATCGAGACAAATTATCAGTGCTCAGGAGTCTTCCTAAAGATTCCTTATCAGGACTTGGAGTACAAGCAGCAAAATGACCAAAGAAAGCTCCCAAAGCAGCAAATGACCAAAGAAAGCTCCCAAAGCAGCAAATGTAAACTAAGAATAGACACCCTCCACACACCCAATATAAGTTGCATTAATTTGGAAAATTTTCATTAAGTGGCAGAATTTATAAAACCTAAAGACTTATCTGTAAGCTTATGTTATTATGTGGCTGTTTTGGGGGCATGGGAGGCTGAACTTTGGCAAGTTCTGTCCTGTTAAGATTTTGCATGTGGACTTCTTGGCACAGTATTCTGACATGGGCCTTAATTTCTTTACTAGAGGATTTTGCCAGAATTTATACATAAAAACAGAAAACAAACTTTTTTCTCCTTAATAGCACATGTTTGTCAAAATTGGCCTCAAGTCATCAGGAAGTTAACAGCAGTCTTAGGTAGCACCAGTAAACACTTACTGCCCCAAAGCCAGGCATGTCTAAAGAGTAGTCAGCCTGCTGCCGCAGCCAGTCAAGCAGACTCTTGCTGGGAACAGCTTTCTCAGCCTGGCTGTTGGTGGTTGCTGCAGGCTCGGGGGCAGAGGTAACAGGTCCGGGGCCTTCAGAATGTGTGGTGCTTAGGGTGGCCTGCCCTGGGTCTTCATGGACTTCCTGAAGGAAAAAAATGAGCATGTGTAGTTAATTTTGACAAATGAAAATTAATTCCTAAAATTTAAACACACAAGGTGTTCTTCAAACCTCACTGTCTATTTCTACTACCTACTTTCATGGCTGGGTGCTTGCATTAGAATCCCACACACACTCCTGACCACTGCTCTCACACATGATGGGTACTCTTTCCACCTGAATTTCCTTCTTTCCCATCTGATTACTTGGCAAACTTTAAGTCCATCCTGATAGCTCTGATTTGTCTACTTCTTTATCACCTCCACTGACTGTCCCAGGCAATATTGGCTGTTCCAGCTCCTGACTTTCTCAGCACTTTGTTTACAGCTCTCTACCTCACAGAAAACGCCACACTGAAATTTGCTCACATATTTCCCCCCTCTAGTTTGAATGTCTGTCTTATTCATTTCTGTATTACCAATGCCTATCATAGGGATCTACTAAAAAATATAGTATCAGTGCTAAATAGGGGGCTGCATTAATAAATTTAAAAAATACTCTGAGGCCAAGGAAAAAAATGTTAAAAATTCTTTTTTTATTAGTCATTCCACCAGAATTCTGAGTATTACAGAGAAATCATGGCTTTGTACTTGTAAAAAAGGTAACCTCTTGCCAGGCAAGGTGGTGTATGCCTGTAATCCTTGCTACTCAGGAGGGTGAGGCAGGAGGATTTCAAGTTTGAGGATAGCTTCATCAACTCAGAGAGACCCTGTCTCAAAATAAAAAATAAAAAGATCTGGGAATGTAGTTCAGTGGCAGAGAACCCCTGGGTTTGATCTCCAGTATTGCAAACAAAACAAAACAAAATGTAACAAATGTAACCTCTTAAAATTAGCTTGCAGGACTAGGCAGGGGAAAAAGGGCTTGCCACTTCAGCTTTCCAAAATTACATAGAAAGTCTAAGGGGAAGATATACCCTAAATAATTTAGCCTAGAAGTAAAGCTCTCAGGATCTAAAATACAAGGCCCCTCGTTTGGTTTCCTGTTCTGCCATTTTGTAGCTGGATAATTTTGGGCAAATTATTTAATGCTTTTAAGTTTTAGGTTCTTTATCTATAAAACATCTATCTCCACAGTATTGTTAAAGATCAAACAGGACCATGAAAAACCCTGACACAGTGCCTAGCCCATAGTAGGTACTCAATAAGTACTGGCCATTGTTTTCTCTTTTAAAATTAGACAACTTGAAATATGATTCTAATGTGTTTACATGAAATATGTTTTAGGGTTCAAAATCCAATATTAAGCATTAAGCGAAGTCTAAAGGAGATTTCTCTTGGCCAGTACACAGTTTCTGACTTCTCGTTGCTTACAATGATCTTCTTTGAGTTTAGAATATTAGTGTGATCTTAGTGAATCCTCTCACAGCAAACCCTCTAGGTAGTTTTACAGAGGAGCAAAGCGAGGCTCAGCAGTGTGCCTGATGTCACCTGATGTCAAGCCAGGCCTAACATTCAGCCAGTTTTGACTCCTGTTCCTGCTCTACAGGAGGAGGCCCTCACTACACTGAGGAAATGCTGAAAGGTCAACCCTGCTGTCTTGCTTTGCTCTCTCAACTGTCAGAGGCTCTTCTGAAACAGTGGAGGATCTGGGTTTCTTCTATTTGAAGTAACAAGACTTCCTGGCTCAGTTTCCCAGGCCACACATAGATGAAGAGCCATTAATGGATTAGCATCTATTTCTACAAAAGGTAGACTACATCTTATAACAAGAGCGATTAAGTAGGACAACTGAAAGAGGGATGAGAGATCCATAAACCAAAATACTTGGTTTCTGAGGAAGGGTTTGTTTCCTTGTTCAGAAAGGTCAATGTTTTACTAAAATGACCTACCAAGATTCCTGCCTGAAGTGTTTGCTCCTTCAAAAAGATTAGGTCCATCCCTCCTTCTGCATGTTTCCGTCTCCCTCTCCGCCTCCTTGTGGCAGCATCGTCTCTTCTGAGGCTTCCGTTGATGATCTGTCCAGTCACTGGGTGAATCAGGCCAGCTTGTAGAATTCCAGACAAGTCCATACCAAGGGCTCCTTGAAGTGAACCGATAGCTCCAATCTTAGGGGTGCTGGCACTCACTGGAAAAGGGGATGTGGCTCCTGGGGACCCCTCTGATGAGCAGGAGAGATCTATAGCTGACTCCCCATGCCAGCCATTGAGGATGATGGAGGGGTGCCCGTGGGTTGCAGAGAACTGGTCTAGGCTCCGAGCCTTAGCATCCCTGTCCACCTCAAACTCATAGGGACGTCTGTGCTTTTGTTCATCTTTTGTGAATACTGGAGCTAAGAAGCTCTCCTGTGAATACACACATGGCAAAAGAGGTTTGAATGTCACTTTTGTGGCTGAACATCAGCTCCTCTTCCCGATCTGATTTTTAGGCTTATTTCCAGACAGCTTCTTTAAGTTCTCTGAACTCAAGTCTCCTCATAAAGCACCTGGATTGCTTATTAAAATGCAGATTCTATTTCAATGGGCCAGGGGTAGAGCCTGAGAGTCTGCATTCTGAAAAGGTTTCCAGAGGCTGCCACCACTGCTGGTCCCTGCACTACACTTAACAGCCACAAGATTATAACAGAGGGATTCTCAGCCTCAGCTCAACATCAGAATTATTTGGGAAGTTAAAAAAAACTCAAAAAACAAAACAAAACAACAACAACAAAAAACCAAACAACTCCACCCTAATATCCAGATCATATTTTAGACCAATGAAATCAGAATCAGTAGCTTTCAAAGTCCACGGCAAATTCCAATGTGCAATGGAGAGTGAGAACCAGTGTATTCACAACCTCCCTCAAATAGAACCCATCACCTTCCACAGAAGTGTGCAGTCCTGCCTTGATTTCCTAATTTCTATCGGTTCCTATTGCTCTCAGAATTGTCCAAGGGTTGAACACACCCATCTCTTCATGCTTCCTTCTCTTTACATGTTTACAAGTTATCAAATCACCCTTGCCACGTTTGTTCCTTTCTTTGTACCCATTCTGCCTCTAACCTACAATTCAGAACTACTGTATCAGTTCCCCACCAAGGCCCCCACCTGAGGCACTCCTCTTTCCTACCAGCACACCCCCTTGCTAACCTGCAGACACCAGTCAAGCTGCAAAACCCTGCTTTCAGTACATATTCCTCTGCTCCAAAACTTTTAACAGCTCTCCACAGCTCATGGGTTAAAGTCCAAATACCTCAATTAACAATTCCTCAGTTTCTAATGGCTCTGACAAAAACTCACCATCCATTCAGTAAACATTTGTTGAATGAAAGACTGAATTGAAAATGGAATGGGGCCACCATTCTTTGTTTTGTGGTCCATGTTCTCCTTATGGCCTCACCTTCTGGATCTGGGCTGCCAATGCTGCACAATTGCTGAAACTGTGTTCTGCCACCTCTGCCTCTGAGAGGCTATTTCGAGAACCAGCACTGCTAGTTATGACAGGGGTGGGCAGTGTGCCGGAGGGCTCATACTGCTGGCTGGAGGGCCACTTCCCCTTTAACACCACATGGCAGATGTTATCCAGGCGGTTAATTATCACACGATCCTGGGATAAAAAGATAACAGCTTTGAGAAATAAGCACAAAGTCTCTTGAGATCAGGGGTCAGGTTTTCTTACCAGAAGGAGCTGATTAGAAAAGAACACTCAAATGTACTCATACTTTATAAGCCTTAAGTTTCATAGTCCAGACAATCAAGATTAAATAGTACTATAAACATGAGGATAATTTGGCACTTTTTTAGTCAAGGGCATATATCTTCAGTGTTTAAATGTTATATAATTAATACTTTTTAAAAGATACTGAACATTTACCTTGCGTTCATTTCATGGAAATACTTTAAAAAATTTGAAATACAGGAATCAAAGCTGAGAATGCTTTGAGTGGAGAATGCAAGCTCTGATAGATACCTTTGGCCACTCTGAGAAGGAATAAAGAGTTTTTTCCTGCAGTAGCTGAGCAATGGTAGGAGCTCGGGTCTCCTGAGGGTCTTCCCCAAGGTCCCCTGTGATGCCTGATGCCGAGCTCTTGCTTTCTTCTTCAGAGTATTTCCCTGGGTAGTCTGGACAAGGAGATTAAAAAAAAAAAAAAAAACACCTAATTAGGGGCTTGGGAGATAATAGTGATCTAAGTGATTAGGTGATCCATATTTGTCTTTTCATTTCATTTCTTTTTTTTTTCCTTTTGTGGTGCTGGGGATTGAACCCAGGGCCTTGTGCATGCGAGGCAAACACTTTACCAACTGAGTTATATCCCCAGCCCTTGTCTTTTCATTTTTTAAATCAGCTTACTCTGTGGTAACTTATTATTTCTTGATATACATACTTTTAGTTGTAGATAGACGCAAAACCTTTGTTTTATTTATTTATTTTTATGTGGTGCTGAGGATCGAACCCAGTGCCTTATGTGTCCTAGGTAAGTACTCTACCACCGAGCTACAACCCCATACTTGTGCTAACTTATCTTAAGCTGAATATTAATTACCACATCTTCTATTTCCAAGAGAACCAAGTTAGTGAAACCATAAAGGCAAATCCTGCTTCAGGACCAGTGCATGCTGCATACCAACAGTGTACCCACATGGACAATGAAAGAAGAGAGAAGGGAAATTTCTCTGTATTCATGAGTAACAGGAGATGAATGGCTGCATTTCTCATTGGTATCATGGACAAGAGAAAAAACATTTGAAGGGACAGTCTATGAAGTATAAAATGTAACACAGCAAGGGGGTGATATTAATGAGGAATGATGAAGAATTATGACACAACACAGGTAAAGGAGACCAGATCCATGTCAAAAACAATGTAAAGAAATCTGGAACATTTCAATTACTTCATTGATGCAGGGGGACAGTGTGGGGGGGGATGCAGCTCCTTCCTTTCAAGCTTAAGTAATGATGAAAGTTAATTATCAATATGAAATGGGTTTTCAAAGATCCACTTACCAATAATGACAGGGAAGAACAGATAGCAGTGAAATGCCCAGGGCTGAAAAGCTGTGGTCCTTTTTTCTTGGTGAAATGACAAGGAATGTCTGTCTACCTTTAAAAGTGTGGTGACTTCACTTCTGGCTGCAAGTCTCCTAGGGAACTGCAGAGAACTTTACTATCAACAGCCTTGCTAGTGGACTTCAGAGTAAGCAAGCCATACTAGTGAGGACCCTCAGGGTTCTTAAGAGTCTCATAGGAAAGCAGTAAAAATAAAGCAATGACTGAAATTACAAACTGTGATAAGTTCTATAAAGTGAAGGAAATAAGGTACTATGACAGAGACTAAGAGGGAAGGATCTCCCTAAGTAGACTGGTTGAGAGAGAAAACCCAGAGAGGTGAGGAGGCAGTGAAGGAAGGTTATTTTGAACATGCCAAGGAACAAAAAAGACAATGGAGGTTGGGGGGGATAAAAATCATCTAAATTGTCCTGAGTCCCACAAGTCTTGAGAGAAAAATTGAATTTTATTATGTACTTGATGGAAGCACCATTGAGGTTTTTTTTTTTTTAAAGAGTGAGAGAGAGTGAGAAAGAGGGAGAGAGAGAGAGAATTTTAATATTTATTTTTTAGTATTTGGCAGACACAACATCCTTGTCTGTATGTGGTGCCGAGGATCGAACCCGGGCCGCACGCATGCCAGGCGAGCGCGCTACCGCTTGAGCCACATCCCCAGCCCCACCATTGAGGTTTTAAGCAGAGGAGCCACGAAAACTGGGGGCTGGCCCTGTCAGGTACACCAGTGGAGTTACTGCTTCTTTAGGAATGCTGATTTCTAATCTCCAGAGCAGGGCTAACCTTTCTGCACCATGTATCCCACACCTCCCGTGTGTGGAAGATCCCCTCCAAGGTCTGCAAAAGTACTTTCAGCAGCACTGGTGCAGGAGACCCCCACCCATACATGTGCGCGATGCTTATCCAGTATCACAACGTGTATGAGGTTCGTGGTTCTTCTCCCTGACTTAGGTGACACCAAAGAAGAAGGGAAAGAGGAACTTTTCTTGTCTAAATCACATTTGCCCTGTGCTCATTTGATGGTCTGGGTTTCCAAACACTGATTATTTGGTGATTTTTTTCCATAGTAGGGTTCAAAAAGTAATGTGGATTTTATAACTGGATACCTGGAGGCCTAGGGCAAGGAAAAAGCCTGGGGTATGGTCCTTACTAGCTTCTGGCTTGGTGGGGCCATGAAGCCATCAGGCTGTTTTCAGTTCAGTTCAGTCCTCAACCTAACTAGCTTGTGACTTTTGATTTGGCTTCTCTCCTAAGACAGATGTGGACCACAGTGACCAAAACCAAAGAGAGGAGTTTAAAAACAAAAAGAAGCTAGGTAACTCAAAGAAGATTAACCACTCTACTCTCTTCCCTTCTTTAATATAAAACCACTGTCCCAGGAAACAGAAGCTGTGCCTGTCTCACTCCCTGAGTGCCACAACCAGCACCAGGCAGACATCATCAGGGTTGGTTTTTATAATAGTAAGAACAAATGAACACTTTCTCTTTGTTCATCCTAATATGCCCTCTTGGACCTGATGAAATAAAAACAGCAAATAAGAATCATTTGCTGCTGTTGCTCCTTGGGATCCCTACCATTATATGTTTATATTCATGTAAAGCATAAGGAATCTCAGTCACATTTATTTTTTTCTTAACATTTTGAAATTCCTTCTCACTTGAACCTTCATCTAAGATTTCTCTATTTAAAAAGGTCAAACTTATTTGTTTGGTTACTTTATTTATTTTTATTTTGCTGTTACAAAAAGAACCTCAAGAAAAATGCACTGATATTACACTGAGTTCTGACAATGACATGAATAAATGCTACTTTCCATGCTCACTTCAGTAAAGGTGAACATTATTTGTATTTTTGAAGTTCTTGCAAATTAACGGCTCTTATATTAGCTGCAGTCTCTGAGGTCCCAAAGCTGTTCTTCTTTAACCAACCTGAAGCACCTGATCTAGTGTAAGAACCAACCACTTCTCCTTAGCACTGGACTTTGCATCTATTGCATAAAAGCACACAAGCCCCTGCCCAGATCACATGGCTGCTATTATGATCTACAATCAACCTCAGTTTTCTGGGATGATCACAGTTGCTACTCTGTTTCAGACCAAGACCTATGACCTTTGGTTTCAAGCATATGGTGTTGTAAAACATTTAGTGGCCCTATCATGAAGCCCCTTCCTGTCATGTAAGGACTGGTTTATCCAAAATACTACAAAATTTTACATACTATACCTTGACTATGGCAGGTCCCATCTTGATCATAATCATCTTTATTCTCAAAATCCATGTCTTCGGACTTGGGCTCACTCCCTTCGGGAGTACATGTGGAGAAACTTTTTTTCCCCTCTGCACTTTCTTTCCAAGGTTCTTTTAAAAGCTCATGTTTCACTTTAAATAGCTCTGATGGAAGAGCAGTGGGCTCACCTTCCACTGCAGTATTACTGGCTTTGCTTCTGTACAGGTCTGGGTTGTAAGCCTTGGGTTTCTCCACTTCAAATTCATCACTCCCAAGGCCATGTGCCCACCTCTCCATGTGTTTGCAGTGGCACTGACAGACTACTGGAGGAAAGGACCTTTGTGGTCCAGGAGTCTGGCTTACTATCTCCAGGCTTCCTTTCTTGGCTTCTTCCAGAGGGAAGCCTCGGATCTTTTCCCTTGGGATATTTGCAACAGGCTCAGTGAGATGTAAAACCTCTGACCTTTCTCTTGTGTCTGTTGCCACTACTAAGGTTTCTTCCTCATTTTCCTCTTCTTCTTCATCTTCATCACTCTGGTTCTGATTCAGAATCAATTTACTTTCTAAACTTTTGTTTTCTAATAAATCAATTAATTGTTGATCAGATGAGAGGTTTCTTTTGGAGTCACAGACAGTAAGACTGCACATATTTACAAGCCCACTTCCATTTCCTGCATCTAAGACAGGGGAAGCTAAGCATTTGGCTTCTAGCTGCCCCATGCTTTCAGGTCTCTGCCCTGTTTCACTGCAGCAGGGATCCCCTTCCTTTGAAATCGATATCAACAAATGTTTTCCACTTTTAATGTTCATTTGAGCTACTCCTTCTTCTAAGCTACTCATAAGAGAGGAACCTGAAGTTATTGCTGTCTCATGGCCACCAGGCTGGCAGCTCCCATCTCTGCTTGCCGAGATGGCAATGGCATCTTTTCTAGAGTCCATATTGGTATTTGGGCTCTCCTGAAAAGAGCCTGCCTCTCGGCTGAACACCTTCTTACCATACATCATATTATCCAAGGACTCAGGCAGCAGACTTTCATCATGGTTGATGGAAATGACATCTTGAACTTTAGAAATAAAGTTTTCACAAGTCATGTCAGGTAAGTTGCCCCCAGGCAGAACAAGATGATCATCTCTGTTTTCTATTTTCACCAGATTCTCGGGTTCACTTTCAAGTGACTCTGAAGTCCTACTCATTTGAGTATAGGTAAGAGATTCATATAGTTTAGAGTTGGCCTGGTAAAGGCAACAGAGACTTCCTGGTGGCTGGGTATCAGTTCTTTTATGCTGGGCATAGTTTCTATAGGCATCCAGGAAGGACAGCTGGGGGTCATTCATGATGTAATAGTCAGTGCGGTTGAGCCCATGTTTGGCAGTGCCGATGAGCAGGTCTCGATCATGTTTCCCACACTCCCACCAGACTGGGAGGTATAGGCTGGGCCTGCAGAGCTGAAGGCGCTCGTGCAGCTGAGGACACCTGAGCACCTGCTCACGGATCTTCCGTAACAGTTCAATGCGGTACAGAGTCCTTGCAGCCCGTTCCTCTGTGATTGGTTCAACATAGATGGTGGCATCAGGGGGACCTGAAGAGAAAGGGAAATGCAGAGCCTATTACTTAAAGGTGATTTTAGATACTCCCTTCCCGCTGAGCCTCTGCATCTTTAGGAAACTAAAAAGGTATGGACAAGGACAGATCTTGAAGGTGAAAGAAAACATCAGTCTGTACATAATAGTTGCCATTTAATTGACATATGCCATCTACCCTCTACATTAGGTACTTCTTCCGTGTTATCTAGTTCTCACAAAAATCCTATGATATGTCAGTATCATTCCTGTTTAAGGATGATGAAATAAGCTACATTGCTCAAGGCGGCAGAACCAGAATTCAAATCCAGATCTTGGAGTATGACTCCAAGTTCTTTCCAAAATATCCAGCTCCTTGGTCTGAATGAAAACACTTTAACCATGCCACATGTTGGGCAAAGGCAGGATGTCTGTGCACACTGTCAACAGCTGGGAAGCCATGCTGGATAGGCTCAATAATGACAGCCACTTATTTTCTATAAGTCAATACATAAGAAAACGTTTAAAGTTATTAAGATTTAATTAAAAGAAGTTCTAAAGTTCAGAGTAGGATAAATCTTAATGTTACTTAAAAAAAAAACACCCATTCTTTAGTAAAAGTAGTTAACGGTAGTCTCTCAATATTTCTGTGAGGTTTTAATCTGAGTTTTAACTTTCATCAGTTACTTCATTTGAGGAGAGGTAAACTATTTTACTGGGGGGGTGGATCCAATTAAAAATTCATGAATTTCTAAGAACTTACTTGTCTTTAACTGAATTCTTCAGGGAGACTACACTTGCATAGTTACATCTAAAGTAACCCTGCAGTTTGAACACACCAGCATGTTCTTTCCCCACCTCATCTGAAAACATTATGACAAAAAGTTTTCTCACCACCATCTTTCCACGTGGGCAGACGACAGACATTTCGGCACATGGCCACAAAACTATAAAAATAGTGTTCCAAGTTCTCATCTGACTTCTTGTCCAAACGGGAAATGATGCGGAACTGGGTCCAATCGAAGGTTTTCTTTTCTTGATCATAAACCACTCCAAAGGAAGATACTGTTCTGTAGAAATCTGCTTGTTCTCTTCTAGTCCACCTTGAGATTTAATCAGAGGGGAAAAAAAATTGAACTGTTTTTCCCCCCTCCAAAAAGGCCAAACTACTTATTGAGCACATACTATAAAAGCCTATGAAATCAAGAAAGCAGGTGGACTGGTTTGTCCATTTTTATTTAAGTTAAATTGGGGTTGAGAAGTTTATAACAACAGATCACCAAAGAAGGAACCACTTTTAAATCTTCAGCTCTTCCTTCTGGTATTTACCTCCCTATTTCAAAGTCATGTGTGTAGACTTTGCTATCTTAAGTCCTTAATTTTAGGAATTAATCTAATTAACTTCCACTTAAATATTAAATATTTAATATATAATATTAAAATATTAAATGTTAAATATATACAATATTTATATATTATATTAATATTAATATATAATATTAAAAATATATATAACATTAAAAATATTATATAGGCTTAAATATCTTGTCTTCTCTTCTCCCCATGACCACATAGAATCAGAGAATTCTGTAGGGATCCTCCAAGACCATTAAGTTTGACCTCTCCATCTTACAATTGACAACTAGGGTGGAGAAGGGAAGTGCTACCTCAGTGCAGCCCCACTCCCCACAGCTCTCCTGGTGTATAGGTAGATTGCCCATGTCAATCATCTCTGGGGTACAAGGATCCTCAATTAACAGAATGACGCTACTGGCTTAGGGACTAGGGTAATGACATGCTACTACTTCTTCATGAGGAGGGCATGGTGCTTTCCACCGCAGCTAGGAACAGGATGGGGAGTGTGGTGCCAGTAGAAGAGTGAGGAACAGGGATGAAGTGTTCTGATTCTTCTCTCTGCAGCTATGGCAGGTGGGAGAAATATTTTGCCTGAATTAACAAGTTTCATAAAGTCAGGAGTACAGATAAATAAGTGGATTTGCTGTGGTGCCCTTTACTTCACTGGATGCTTCATCAAGGGGACAGAGATGTAAAGACTCAAAGAACTGTAGTTTAGCCTATTCTGACCTTGTCTACTGTAGTCTTTTTTTGGTGTGTGTGTGTGTGGTGCTGGGAATTGAATGCAGGGGTCCTCTACTACAGTCCTTTTTAGCTTATTTTAAGACAGGGTCTGGATAAGTTTCCCAGGCTGGCTTTGCACTTGGGATCCTCCTGTCTCAGCCTCCCAAGTTGCTGGGATTACAAGGTATGTGCCACCATGCCTGGTGTTACTGATACAGCTTTTTCTTTCTTTCTTTCTTTTTTTAAGCTTAATTTTCAGATGAATAAGTAATTACCAGCAATTTATTCTTTCCTGTTGGGCTTGCATTTTATGGTACTTATTGCTCTCTAAGGCTTGATAAAGACTTATATTAGACAGCTTCAATACACACTTTTCCCTTGGTTGCCAGAACTACTACAGGATTTGAAATGATTTGATTAAACTACATCCCTAGAGACTGCGGTCTAACTCAGGGGAAGAGTGGCAAGCTGGAAAGTCACAAAAATCTGGGAAGTGTTAAAAAAGGTGTCCCAGATCTCCTCAGACTCCTCAAAAACCATGATAACACCATTAATGTTAAGGTTTTTTAAAATGAATTTTGATGTCAGAAGAGAACACAAAAACACTTGCCCTCCAGCTATTAGATTTACCTTCTGTCACCCTTACCCAGTGAACAGTTCTGTATGCCCTCTTGCCCTTACTTTTCTTTACCTCTTCTGGGCTTCCTTGTTGATGAGGTCCATTTCTGAGGTTCTCCTGAACATTTCCTCCTGAACCCAGTATCCTTGGTTACCTGGTCCCAGGATTTCAGGTCGGCAGAGCTCCTTGCGGTTGCAGCGCTGGTACACAGTGACCAGACGCCGGAGACGAGCTGTGAGAGCAGATGGAACTGGCCAGGGCGATTTGTCTGGGTCGGAGCCATCCTGGGCTTCAAACATCAGTGAGGATATTAGTATTTATAAACAGAGCTAAAACAAGTGTGACTGTTTTGTTTAAATAAAAATAAAAATAAAGCTGACTCAGGAACTTAATTAAAGTAACTGCTATTTTAACAATCAGCCCAGGAGCTAGGCAGAGGGGGAAGGACTGCAATTTTACTTTAGAAACAGCCTTAGGTTGTGGCTGGTATTCTCTCTCAAATACACATGTCCCTTTCTGTGGGGGCAGAATTTGAGGACCTTGAACTACAGCATAGGAATGAGTCAACTCTGTCCCCTTCTCCATATAGAACTATTGGCTTCTGTGTAGTTGGTCCTTCCAACTGCCAAAGCCTCTGGTCAGTATAAATTCAGAAAACATTAAAAACAAAAAACAAACAAACAAAAACTACAAAAACTACAAAAACCAAACCTCTATCCTTAAAAAAAAAAAAAAAAAAAAATCAATGAAATAATAATTTATTTTTTCCTCAGACTCCATTGTAATTTAAGACATCATTCATTTTAATTTTGTATTTCAATGCTATGTAAAGGAAGCCAGAGCCACATGTGACTCCAGTTAAGTTTAAAAAAGCTCAACTTATGTGATTTTTAAAGAGTCTTCTTAAAAATTAGTGTTTTTATTACATGTAAACTTCAGGATAACTATCAAACTGGGACCTTACTTTTCTTTGCCTTTAGAAGGACACAGTCTCACCTGCCCGGCTGTCATCCTTCTTTTCACC
This sequence comes from Marmota marmota marmota, assembly GCF_001458135.2. Taxonomy (NCBI): domain Eukaryota; kingdom Metazoa; phylum Chordata; class Mammalia; order Rodentia; family Sciuridae; genus Marmota; species Marmota marmota. The sequence goes on along the minus strand of NW_026000026.1, from coordinate 17,532,347 downwards.
AAATATGGCATCACCTCCATCACTGGAACTTTCCTAGGGATAAACGAAGCCATTCCATCAGCAAAACTGAAGATCAGAAGAAACTGCCTCAGAGAGGCCCTATATAACAGGAATAAGCATGCACAAGAGACATCCTTCCTGTGAACATCTTAAAGACCAAGATGTACCTGATCAACACAGCTTACTTATGCACAGTTTAAAAAAAGTCAGCAAGCAGTTTATTTGAAATAAGTTTTTTCTTCCCCTTGGAATGATTCTTATCATAGAGATAAACTGGCACGCTCTCCATGGCAATTACATTTTACAAGCATTATTTTAGCTGTGAATTTAAATATTTGCTTTATCTTCATCACTTAAAATTCAATACTGTCATTTCACAGATGATATGCCTGCATTTTTTCTTTTTGCTGTGAAAAAGTGTCATGCTCATGTTCATTATGGTTAGCTCACTTCACAGCAACAGACACTATTTTCATAAAACATGACTGCTCCAGACATGAGACCTGATGGCGCAAGCCCTAGGAATTTAAAATTAAAATCACAATTTGAAACTCCAAGTGAATCTGGAGTAAGATCACAGGCACAGAGCTTGTCCAAGTTGGTGCATTTGTCAAGTGGGTGCTAATCGGTTCCTTCCTGGGCCCTGTCTTGGTTTTAGGCATGGAACTTGAAAAACTCCTTACATATGGTACATGTGGGAGCTTGGGGATGGGAAGAAAAAACATACTATTTTTTTTTTTTTAACTGAACTCTATTTGTAACACTGAAAATGTTTTCTGACTACTATTTTTTGATTGAATGATGACACAGAATGACTTCAGGAGTCAAGACTCTGCTGTATAACAGCACAGGGTCAGAGAGAACGAGAGTAACAAACTGTAGTCTTTATTCATTTTGTGTGGTCCTCAAGTTAAGAATGGTTCTTACATTTTTAAGAGGGTACAAAAAGTGAAGAGTATGTGGCAGAGATAATATGTGGCTCTCTAGCCCAAGAAATTTAGTACTTGGTCTTTTAGTAAAAGGGTCTGATGCCCCTGGAATGTGAGACCAGTACTTTAATACAGTAGGAATGAACAGATTATGTACAACTGTCAGTAGTTAAAATTCAAAACACTCACTCTGTTGGGAACCCTGATATCATGGAAGGGCCCAAGAAAGAAAACTCTGAAAAGATAAAAAAGGACAGGAGTCCATCCCCCCCCCCTTTTTCTTCTTTCTTATGGTATTGAGAACTGAACCTAGGGCATTTTACTTCTGAGCTATAACCCTAGCCCTTTTTTATTTTGAGACATGTTCTCAGCTAAATTACTGAGGTTGGCCTTGAACTTGCCATTCTCCTTGCTATCTCAGCCTCCTGAGAATGGCAATAGCTACTGATACTAATAAAAACTGTTAAGCATTGTGCAAAAAACCTTAATACAACTTAGTTTCATTTAGTTATCTGAACTGTCTCATGAGGTAGGAACAATATTTTCCTCATTTTGCAGATGCAGAAAACAAGCTCTAGAAAAGTTCAGTAATTTGCCTAAAGGTAATATAGCTAACAAGTGGCAGAGCCGGGATTTAAACTTAGGCAGTCTGATATTGAGAGTCAACACTTCAATTCTCCAAATTATCTAAAAAAGGGCAACAAGAGAGGAAAATGTGTTCTGAAGAGTCAAAACAGAACCAGGAAGCACGAGTAAACTCCCTTCCCTAGGCCAGAATTATCTCCAGCCATCTAGAGTCAAATAAAGAGAAGAAACCTCAGGATGATCTACTGTACCATTTTGAAGGGGCACTTAAATGTGCTCTGCCATCCTGTTCCACTATTTAGGCAGTTAAACAACAACAACAACAAAACCCCAAACCAAAACCAAAACTAACTTGCTATGCCTTATAAATCTTCCTGTCAGAACACTTTTGGATATGCTAAGTATTTGTGAAAATTCTTTCAATGCTGAAATTTACAAGTATAGATACTTCCAACTGAGAATGTTTTATAGCCTACAAAACAGGGGCAGTGGGCCTGAGAACAAGCATGCTCCTTATCACACCATAGTAGTGGCTGATGTGGGCATCATTTATACCCCAAACCCATGGGTGGAAGCTCCCAGCCTGTGTGAGGTAGTTACACAGGGCATGCAAGTTTCCCTTCCAGTCAATCCACAGTTTCTTTCAGTGCACAGTAGTAGACATGTATAACCTTAGGCAAAACTCTCAAGTAGAGAAAGCTTCTGGTATTAGCAAGTGTCTTTTTCTGTATCCCATCCTCTCTCTTAAGAAATGACAGAATGAAGAAGACTAAGTTTATCAGTAGCTCAAGTGAAAAATGTCAGAATTTTAGTTAAAATGAATATGTGAAAAGCTAAAGCAGCAACAGTCCTGGATGACAGGAAGCCAACAGGCTCTTGGCATATAGAAGGCCCTTGTATCTCAACTGCATGTTTACATTTAGAACCTCAATTTCTGCTTACATGACTCACTCAGGAAGAAATGTTCATCTCAGAAGTATGAGCCAATTGTTTCAGAGTGAGGGGCCCCAGAAACTGCCAACAACAAAGGATACTGATTGGTTATGACACGCAATTTCTCCATCCTGGGAACACATGTGGTTTGGAATCCAGCAGCCCACTGCTCCCTGGCCTTGGGCAAGTTGTTTTGATCTCTCTCAAGCTCATTTTTTTCTTTTGCAAAATGGAGACAACAGTGTTACCTTCTAGGGTGATTATATGGCACAAATGAGTACAAATATGACAAGAATTTAACCAAATGCTGGTACAAAGCAAATGCTCATCAAATGGTAGTTGGGACTGAGGAAATACTGAGAAACAGTCCAGCTACTAGATCATCACTTAATAGTTCTCTTTTAACTTGAATATACGCTCTAAGGAAGGCTTCATAATATAGTAACACTGCAGCAATCTGCAAAGGCCTACTGAGCATAGGTAAGTGGTCAGATCCTGTACTCAGTACTTTATATGCATTTTTTCATTTCTTTATTATAATAATTCATTTTAGACAGGAGGAAGTTGTGGGAAGGAGGAGGTTGATAATGTCATTCCAGATTGCACTATTAGTGGTGAACATGGAATTCCAACCCACAAGATCTGACTTCAGAGAGTGAATTCTTGGCCACGGTACAGTACTGCTGTGGTGGATGGAAAAACTCTACAAAGACTTCACATGCATTGTCTGTAACTAAAGTAACTTAATTCTTACTTCCCTACTGGGGCATGGGGCTCCATTTCCTTATCTGAAATCAGGAGGTCTAGTGCCCTTGCTTGTGACTGCCTCTGAGACTTGCAAGCATCCCCTTTTCAGTCTTGGCTTGGCTGAGGCAGTGGCAGTGCAGACCAGGTGGGACCTGTAGGCACAGGGAATCTTCTATGCTTTCATAAAACCCCAGAGCCAATGCAATAGGTAGTATTTGCTTATTTGTGAAAATCCTTTCAATGCTGAAATTTACAAGTATAGATACTTCCAACTGAGAAACATTTATAGCCTACAAAACAGGGGCAGTGGGCCTGAGAACAAGCACGTTCCTTATCACACCATAGATACTTCCAATTGAGAAATGTTTATAGCCTACAAAACGGGGGCAGTGGGCCTGAGAATAAGCATGCTCCTTATCACACCATAGTAGTGGCCAACTGTCTTCTTATAGTTGGCTAATAAGTGTCAGGAACTTTGCTTGGTTCTGGGACTATGACAGCAGGAAAAATAGAATCCTTACCTTCTGGAGCCCAGTGGTTATGAAACAAAGACAATAAATAGTGTTCCTACAGTATTTTAAGTGCTCTTAAACACGGTGGGAAAACAAGAAAAGCCACCACCTTTGCCAGACCCAAACCAGGTAAGGGAAAGACATCTATGAGGCACCCTGTAAGCTAGATACTGAAGGATGCATAGGGTTTTTGCCAGGAGAACATGAGTTCTCTGTGTATAGGCATCAAGATGTACAAAGGCAGAGTTAAAAAGATCCCACTAAGATTTTCATTTTCCAGGAAAATCAAGCATGCTACTTGTGTATAAACTTTGTACTGAAAGTAGATACATATAAAATGTCATAAATACAAAATCCAAGGATTTTATTATGGAGAAACAGCATGATTTAGAAAAAAATATGAACAGGGAAGACATTGTTCTTGTGTCTTCTGACTGCATAGTATTTTTTGCAGCTGACTATAAAACTATTTGAGTTCCCTACATTAGGGATAAGAATAAGGCCTAATTGAAAGAGAAGTATGCTTTGGTGAGTGTGAAAGTATTTCACATACAAAATTTACTATTTGAGTTCAGAGAACTTGCAACCTCTTAACTCACGAGAAAAGACTATTTGTTTGGTTCCTAAAATTTTCTTACAATGAAACATGACCATTTTGGACATAAAATTTCCTTGCAAGTTTTTTTTTTTTTTTTTCCTGATATCTCATCGGGCATGATTTCATTTTTCTATCTACAGGCCTTCTGTTCTGGACAGTACCTGAGACCCAGCACAGCCACCTGTGGTAGGAACTGCAGCACAGCAAGGACAAGTCATGCTTATTACAATATAATTATATTAATTGCAGTTGTGCCATTACTTATTGCTACATCTCTGAACAGAGATGCTACTCTCCTTATATACTTATAAGTTTGATAAAGATTTTCACTACAGTTCTGGGCTCCAGACCATCCCAAACCCAAATAAATACAAGACTAACTGGTTCACTGAATCTAGCCAAACCTGTAATCTTGCAGCTAGTAACTGCTTACTGATCAAAAGTGCTACTGGCATTAAAATAGAGAAAGGGCAAGAAAAGGAGTAGACCAGATAACTCAGAAGTCCCTCCCAAGCCTAAAAACACTCCATTTTTCTAAATGTCACATTTTAAAAGAATAAATACAGTGCACTCCAGAAGAGACCACAAAATAGCAAGGGATCTGGAGAGGATATGAAGAAATACAGAGGAACTGGGGATATTCCGTCTGAAGAGATTTAGAGATTAACAACAGTAGCTGATCTCGAGAATGTAAAATCCTATGGAACCAAATGGGAGGCAGACTCCTGGTTTGGTATAAGGCAGTGTCATTCACCAATGCAATGGGCTAGCTTAGAAGGTAGCATGTTCCTCTTTTATTCCTGCATGGACTTAGAATGATCCCGACAGTGATGCTGTACAGGAAATGGCACACAATGCTAAGACCCCGCCCATCCTAATGAATGGTACCTCTCTACGCCCCGGTCTGTTTAACTGACCCATTTGAGAGGCCCTTTACACATTACTTTGGGCTTCTTTAACCATGTACTGGGGAGAAAACAACTAACCACGATCTGCAATGCATACTGGTATAGGGCAAGAGGGTGGAGTAGCAGACCTGGTTCAGACATAGGCCATTCCTCTACATGTGCTGTTTAGCACATACACTAGAAATCAAGTTAAACCTATTTATGATCTGTCCACCTTAAAATCCAGAAGCCACTTCCAACTCCAACTGCTTTTGCTCAGGTTTTAAGGATCTGAGAAGTAAAAGAAATAATATGTGCACTGAGAGGTTGGATTTTAACTGTCAAGACCAGAACCCAACTTCCTTCAGGTCTAGAGTCTAAGGCTTCATGCTGATTCATTTCAATCCACCGTTTCTCAAGGAAACATGTCCTTGGAAAACAATTATTTTCCACTTTGGGAAAGTGGTATCATTGTTACTGTTCTTTTATTTATTTATTTATTTTGTGTTGCTGGGGTTTGAACCCAGGAACTCAAACATGACAGGCAATTGCTCTATTACTGAATCATATCCTTAGCCCCTCATTGTTATTATTATAGGAATCAAAACTGATAGAAGTCAAAGTAAATACTATATATTCTGCAAGCTAGAATCAAGAGAATAGAATAGAAAGAAGTGATAATTCTGGGGTAATGATCAGAAAAGAGGGCTTTGGCAATGAAGCCACTTGGGGACAGTGCTATACTAACCTTTGGAATCCAGAATCCATGGAATCATAACAGAATCATTTATTCTACTGCTCAAAGCCAGAGATTTGGTCAAATGATGCTGGGGCACAGATGATGTTTCAAACTGCTTATGCAAAGTTCCAGAAATTCATTTCAAAAATGCAACGAAGACTTCTCTGGGATATGCACATTTCCCTATTCCTAACTCTAACTACAACTAAAAGCCCTGGACATTATACATAAAATAAATAAAAGTGAGTGCTAGTGGGAAAGAAATGAGTCTCTTGCAACAGAGACTATGAAACAGATAGTTGATAATAGCTGTATATGCTGGGTGGGTTTGAAATATTTAAGTTTAGAAACAAGTTAATGGGATGGTAAACAGCCTTTTTAAAAAAATCATATCTACCAAAACCCAGAAAAAGATATACTTCTCCATAATACTGTTAATTGTAAAACAATTCAAAGACTTTTTTTTCTTGATTTTTAAATTTTTTTTTTTTTAGTTGTAGGTGGACACTATGACTTTATTTTTATTTATTTATTTTTATGTGGTGCCGAGGATTGAACCCAGTTTCTCACCTGTGCTAGGTGAGCACTCCACCACTTAGCCACAACCCCAGCTTCTGTTTTCTTGGTTTTATAACATGCAGATTGCTTAATCACTGTTAATTTCTCAATGTGCTCTATAAAGAAACTCAAATTTTTAACTAAAAACAAATAAAAGAAAACTCTGAAAGGTGAAGAAAAGAAGGCAAGGCAAACCAGGAACCTCCGGACCCAGGGAACAACATGGATGAGTTCTCTGGGTTTTTTTTCCTTTTGTCTCATCTATCTTAGATTTGGAGGTAGACTAGCTATGTGGAAATGCCAGAGGCTCCAACAAAAGCCTGTTTCCTCTAGCAAAGGATCAGGAAAAGTTAGGACAAAAACTGCATTACTCCAGCCCAATAACAGAAAAAACTGGCTCACCCCACTTAGCCAGCAAAGGCCGAATGGGGAATCTACATGTCTACCTTCTCTAGGTGCCAACAGGGCTTCCAATTTTCCTGTAGGGGTGGTGCTAGGAAAAGAAAGCTAAGCAGAGAGCCAGGACCTCTGCCCCTGATAGGTAATAATGAGCCCTGTGTCCTTCCATGGTACCAGCAAAGACTAATGTGGGGACTCAAATTTAATTCCTGTTTAACAGGTGTTAAAGGGAATGAACCTGGAATCTGAAGGCCTACCCTCACATCACAGAAACAAAGTGGCCCTCCAAACCTTGTTCCTGTGCCAGAGAGTTGTCAAAGAAGCCCATTAAAATACAAGGTTCAGGGGCTGGGGTTGCAGCTCAGGTAGAGCGCTTGACTAGCATGGCAAGGCCCTGGGTTCAGTCCTCAGCACCACATAAAAATAATAAATAAAATCAAGGTATTGTGTCCAACTACAGCTAAAAAATAAATACTAAAAAAAATTACAAGGTTCAAATAAGTTCTAGGGTTCACAAAATAATACCCTCAAATGTCCAGGTTTCAATGAAGATCACATCAATATCAGAAAGATCTCAAATTGGAGGAAAAAATGAGAGTCAATAGATCCCAACACAGAGATAATAGATTCTTAATTATCCGAATGAAGAATTTAAAAACCTTCAATAAATAATTCTGAACATACTTCTTGCTAAGCAAGTGCAAAGAAACAAAAATCAAAACCAAAGGGAAATTTTAGATTTGAAAAATACAATAAATGGAAGAAAAAAGACTCATACATACATTAAAAAAAAAAAGGCTCAACAGAAGAATGCAAGGGAATAAAATAATAATCAGTAATTTAAAAAAAATTTTTTTAGTTGTAGATGGACACACAATATTTTTGTTTATTAATTTATTTTTTATGTGGTGCTGAGGCTTGAACCCAGTGCCTCACACCTGCAAGGCAAGTGCTCTACCATTGAGCCACATCTCCAGCCCTATAATCAGTAAATTTTTAGAAAAATACAAAGTACTCAATGTGTACAATAGAAAGATAAAGAGATCTAAACAAACAAAAAAAAACCTCTATAGCTAATATTATACTTAACAATGTAAGACAAATGCCTTCCTTTTAATATCAGGAAGGAGGAAAAGATGTCTATTCCAACACTCTAACCCAACACATGATTACAAATTTTAGCCAGTGCAGCAAGGCAAGAAAAGGTAATATAAAGATCAGAAAGGAAGAAAAACTGTCCCTATTTTCAAATGACATGGTGTTGACAAGGAAAATCCCAAGAAATCTAAGGAAAAAAGTTCCTAGAACTGATAAGCAAGTCCAGCAAAGTTGCAGGATGCAAAATAAACATACAATATCAATTGCATTTCAGTATAGTGACATGTGGACACTATAGTTAAAAACACAATGGTATTTACACTTGTTCCACAGAAAATGAAATACTTGGATGTAATCTAAAACATGTACTAGATTTGCATGTTGAAAACTACAAAATGTTAATGAAAGGAAAAAAAACGAACCTTGAGCTAATATTCTTCACTTACGTGAAAATTGACTTAAAACAGATCATAGACTAAAGTGTACAACTTTAAAACTTTTAGAAAAAAAAATCGAAGAAAATCTTTAGATGTACAAGGAGGCAGGAGTTTTTGATCCACAAGAACCAAACTGATAAGCTGCCTTCATAAAATTAGTGAAAGACAACATGAATAGGCTAAAGTGGCAACCAAAGGAAAATATCTGTAAGTCATCTACCTGAAAAAAGACTAGTATCTGTAAGCTACAAAGAACTAAATAAAATATTAACTTAAAGCCCACAAACAACAAAATTAGAATATGGGCAAAGGATATGAAGAAACACTTTACTGAAGAGGACATCAAGATAACAATTAAGCACATAAAACAATGGTCAACATCATTAGCCATAGGGTAATACAAATTAAACCCACAATGATACCAATCAGAATGGCTCAAGTTAAAAACAGTCACAACACCAAAAGCTGCTGAGGACAGAGAATGTGGAGTAAGCAAATCATTATCCATTGTTAATTGGAATATAAAATGGTACAGACTCTCAAAAAGCAAGCAGTTTCTTAAAAAAAAAAAAAAAAACAAAAACAAATTAAAATGTACCAATTTTACTCTTGGGGCATTTATCACTGAGAAATGAAATTGAAGGTCCACACAAAATCTGTATGCAAATGTTTTCAGAGGTCTTATTCTTAATAGTCAAAGAGTAGAAATCACTAAAATGTCCTTAAACGGATGAGCGATAAAACAAACTATACTTCATCCACACCATGGAATGCTACTCAGAAATAAAGAAATGACTGTATGGCTAACATCATGGGTGATTCTTCAGGGAATTATGCTGAGTGAAAAAAGCCAATCTCCAAAGGTTACATCTGTATGATACCATTTACAGAACATTCTTTTTTTTTTTTTTTTTTTTTTTAATATTTATTTATTTTTTTTAGTTCTTGGCGGACACAACATCTTTGTTTGTATGTGGTGCTGAGGATCGAACACGGGCCGCACGCATGCCAGGCGAGCGCGCTACCGCTTGAGCCACATCCCCAGCCCTACAGAACATTCTTAAAATGACAAAATTATAGAAATGGAGAAATAGTTTGATTGTCAGGGACTAAAAAGAGGTGAAAGTGACAAAGAAGTAGATGTGGTTTTAATATAGCAAGATGATAATCTTTGTGGTCATGAAATTTCCTGTACCCTATCCATGTTAATATGGACCTGGACCATATTCCTGGACCCTATCCATGTTAATATTCTGGATGTGATATCATACTATAATTTGTAAGATGTTACCATGTGGTGGGGGAGGGACTGAGGGGAGGACTAGATAAAGGAAATACAGGATCTTTTTACATTATATTTTACAACTGCATCTAAAGCTACAGCTACCTGAAAATAAAAAAATAAAAAATTAAAAAAAATGTTAAATTAGAATAAAAATGCAATGCAATCTGAATGTTTGAGGTTTCCATGATAAAATCATGGGGGAAAGACAGTGCAGCAGCAGCAATGCCACTGAGTCCCTAAGCAAGGGTTCTCTTTGGATATGAAAGAGCACATCTGACTCACCGTTTGTTTCTGGAGGCCATCTAATTTGTCCTCAGCATTGTCTTCTTTATCCGTGCTGCCTCTAAAATAAAAGCAATCACATACCATATAGGAATTATTTTGCCACTAGGATGCTTGAAAGAGAACCCCCTACTCCAATCACTGACTAAAGGGAATATTAGTAGATCCCTTCCTTCACAGGCACTCAAAATCTTAGTTTCCCTTATTAAAGAGACACTAGGAAAAAATGAAACTATCATTAAATGGTGTCATCCCTTCTACAGGGAAGGACTTCCATTCAGCTGAGACTGTGGCACAAGGCTCTGGCCTCTTGATCTACTCAGGCAAGTTCAGAAGCTGGCTGTTCAATACTATCAGAATAAAGGTAATTACTTCCCATCAAGAGCTATCTGCAAATGTGGCTCTGATAAAAGAACAGGTTCTAGACAAAGCTGTGCTAAAAGACTGAGGCCTGATGCACCAGCCCCAGGTCATAGTGGACTGAATCTGCCCACAGAATGACTTACATCTGGCAAAGGATACCTTTCTGGCAAGCTCTTCTCTACCACTGAGAAGGAAGAGCATTTTGCTCTCTGCCATCAGGTGCATATGGCCATATTAGCTGCCTAATGTCTTCTCTCTCGTGAACGTTAACTATTTTTGATGTCTGTTTTTCATCATTCTTTTCAAAATTGACTTCGAAATATTCCTGTCCCAAATATGCTTACCTTTGGTGCTCAGGTACTAAAGGCAAGACAATCTCCTACTTTCAATGCTTAACTATAGAAAGAATAGCCCACAAAAATGTAAGCTTTATGCCACATTCAGGTACCTGTCCCAGGTGGTGTTTTCCCTCAACTGGTGAACCTAACATAAAGATCACTAGTCATTTGGGGTTTGTTAACATCTCCCAGAATGCATCTTTATTATTTGTCAACAGAAAATGCCTCGGGGGCAAAGAATAGCATGACAGCTAATGTAGTTTCCCAGGGGTTAAAGAATAGGTAGAAAATTCATGTTAACTCTTTTCTTTCTCAAAGATAGTTAGGGGCTCTGGACAATGTAATTCTCTCATGGTCAGGCCTGACCACAGTCCTTGGCAATGCCAAGTAGTATGGGGGAGAAGTTGGGGCCAAAGGTCTACCAAACACACGCTAAGAGATATGTTACATTTCCTAAAAATATGTATGTTTTGGAGAACTGCTGATTTTGGCTATTATGTTACTTTTCCTAAGAACTTATGGCTGTTGATGTTATGCCTACAGTAGATGAAAGTCAGCCAAAGTACATTTTTGCACCAAACCCAAGGATAGGCTAAAATGCACAACCACCAAGCAGTGAGTCCTAAATCTACCTTACTCATGGGCCATACTGGAATTTTAAGGTCAGGAAACCTTTACTTGCTGTGCCTCTTAGTTTTTTGTCAGGTATGAGAAGTCTGAATTCTTCCTTGAGAATCCTCTGACCAGAAAAGAAGTGAACCTGGTTAACAAGTTGAACAGGATGGTGGGCAGCTTGAGGAACCCATGAAGGAGAGGAATTGGTAACTAGTTACACAGTATTTGGAAGTTAAAGAACAGGTCTGAGGCATAGTAGGGTGGATCCAAAGTAGTGATTTAGGAAGGTAGTGGCATTGCAGCAAGGTTTAAGGGAGATGCTGGACACTGAGGAAACGATAAGCATGTTGGATGTACACGGAAGGGGTTATAGGTTGGCAGTATGGCATCTCACACCACGGTCAACCTACACGCCTTCTCACCTTTCAGGAATGTCTGAGTTACCATCCGTAACACCCTGTTCTGCAGAAAGGGACTTCTCATCTGGCATCCCGACTTTCTCCAGGAAACAGAGTGCTGGGTCTGCTCTCATGGCATTGTATCTCTCATAACCTATTTAAGTAATGAGAAATGTCAGAAGTCATGTTGGAACACATCAAATCTGCCATGGGCCCTAGACAGTCACTTTGTTTTCCTTATTAAGTGAAAAAACAAAACAAAACAAACTCAGACAAAAAATACTGCTTTAGGATTAACTGGCTCCTTTGAGACTTCCTAATAGGGAAAGATTCTGGAGCCAAAGCAGACACCCCCGAGCAGGCCTTACCAAAATCAAGAGCTTATGGACTGTGTGTCTATGAACAGATGCAGGATCCAGATACAATTCTCACCTGTCTGCTGCTTTCAAACAGCAGAAAGAATCAGACAAGTTGGCTTTGCAACCTCTTCCTCATATCCCTCAGCTCTGGATACCTTGTTATGTCCTAAATGGGCCTTCTGTTCTTACAGTCTAATTTTATTCCATGTGTTAGAAAGGTAAGCTGAACAAAATGGGGGACACAAGGGCTGAATTATAAAGAGGATTACTGATTGCTTATTGGGTTAAAGTAAACCTATTACCTCAGTATTCACAAACTCAGTATGGAACTCTAATTCACACTGGCCAAGGCTTTGGAATCACTTCTCATCAAATTCCCAAAGTCAACAGATGGAACACTTTGACCCAGAAGAAAGACCTCAAAAGGGATGTGAAATAATGAAAAAACATTTTTTTTTTCAATTCTATAAAATCCAAGCATGAGAATGTGTTTTTTTAAATTGAATCTAATGTTATCTTATAATGAGATAGAATTTGGCCATGTAAAACACTCAAACCTAATGTCATACTAAACTATCTTGGAGGAAACACTTCAAGATCATCAAAATCCTTGTGATGATTCTCCTTACAAATAAAGTCAATCTCTAGTTCTATATTATGCATACTGCATGTAATGGAAGAGCTGAATATAAACAATAATCAGCCTTGTTGTTAAGAACAGATCTGATTTTACTTTGTTTGAGTATTCCATTTTTATCTTGGTTTTGTTTTCATATTACTGTTGATGCAGTTGTATCCTACACATCTGCAGGCAGCACCTGGTGCTTTATCTCCAAGGAGCTGCAGGTACTTCATCTTTTAATCCAAACTGATTTTCCTGACATTTCCATGACAGGTACTGCCCAATGAGGCACATGGCATATGAAATTACAGTGCTCTTCTTTATTCACTTATTCCCTAGGGTAATTATTTGATTACTATAAATGTCTCTCCTGAGACTGTGAGCTCCATAGAAATAGAATCTCTGTTTTGCTTATTATATATGTCTAGTATCCAGCACAGGGCCAAAACACTGCATATACTCAAAAAATACCTGACTGGATGAGTCAGTTTTGCTCAGATTTCTTCTGTTCCAAACATCATGGTGTGTGTTTGGCCTCAGCTCACATCAAAACAAAAATTTCCCCAATACTCTTCCTGCCTTAAGAAGTTTCTGTCACTGCCTCCACCTGCCTCTTTTCATGAAAAGAGGGGTGATTCATCTGATAGTAAGATAGTGAAGGCTATTCTCTGCTGTCCTTATCATCGAGGGAGGTTAGCTGTCAGTAAGTGTCCTGCCTTCATACACTTGTGCTTGACATGGCAAGAAGTAGGCTGGGACACTTCTTGTGCCTTCTGGGTAAGTTCCAACTTTGTAGACTTTCTCTTGTTATATATGAGTCTGAAGTTTAGAGACAGAGTCTGCATTTCTATTTCTTAATTAACTGTGAAGCTGGAGGTTCCCTAGAAAGCCCTAATGATAGTCCTGAAAGAGAGATTAGTAGGAACTATTATGGCCAAACAAAGAAAAGCAACAAAATGACAGGCCTTTGAGGGGGTGGTGGCTGTTGCCTCTTCTTACTTAGTATATAAGCTCCTATCTCAGAATGTGAACAGAAATACTCAATTTTTATCTTGAGGAACTTTTCATAAATCCAGGCTGCCCAAGGGGGTGCAATAGTCACTTAATGCAATGGAAAGCTGTAAGGAACATCATTCTGCCTAGGCTTGCTACAGGACCTTCTTGCTGCCGGCTAAAGTCTTGACCAAAGACTTGGCCAGTTCTCCTGGGGTTGGCTTACAGATGGAACCGCGGTTTTATCCTCATTTAAGCATGGCTGGAGCTGGCTGTCTGGGGATGGACCTAAAGATCTCCCAAACCCCAGTCCATGAACAGCTGTGTATCTCTTATTAAAGAAAATGGATGCAACACTGTAGCACACAATTAACCAAGGCATGGAGGTGAGGCAGAGGAGGTTTCCTGACACATGATCTCTGAAAAGTGAACTATCTTTAACAGTTGGCTGAACTGAAGAGCAGGTTCTTAAAACGCTGCCAGAGTGAAGATAGAGTTACTAATTTTAGTTTCTTTAAGCTGTCCAGAAACCTCTCTCACTCTTCTTTAATCTTTTGGTTAATATTAAAAAAAAATTTCCATGCCATCATCTATGCTTAGATTTTTAAATTAATAGGGCAAAAGATACTAAAGGCATGTAAATTATGTTTGATGACCTTAGAATTTTGCATATATATGAAATGATAAAACCTTTAATTTTCCCTCATTTATTTATTTCTTCACTCAAGAATCATTTGGTGTCTACTGTGCACCAGGTACCAGGAGTATTCAGAGGGAATGAGAGCTGGGAGTGGTGGCATACACCAATAATGCCAGCAACTCAGGAGGCTGAGACAGGAGGATCACAAGTTCAAGAAGTTCAAGGCGCCTCAGCAAATAACTAAGGCCCTAAGCAATTCAGCAAGATCCTGTCCCAAAACGAAAAAGTGCTGGAGATGCTGTTTAATCACCAGTACCAAAAAATAAAAAAAAAAAAAAAGGGTGGGGGGGAAGATAAACACCAAATAAGTTGTTTGTAGCCACATTAACCGTTCTGAAGTTTCTCAGTGCCATAATGTTCACAGTATTGTCACACAACACACATTCATCAAGATTTCAAAAGGGTAAGGCTCTACTTTCTTTTTTTGTGTGGGGATAGTGGGGACTGATCCAGGGGTGCTTTATCACTGAGACACATCTATAGTCCTTTCTACTTTTTATCTTGAGACAGGGTCTAAGTTCTGAGGCTCATCTTGAACTTGTGATCTTTATCTCAGATCACAATCTGAGATATTATCTCTTTATAGGCGTGTGTGTGACACCACGCCCTGGTAGATTCTACTTTTTAAGAGAGATATGTAATAGGACTGTGGAATTTTGCAGAAATATGAAGCTTAGTAAAAGATCGCCTGAATCATCTTTCCTGGGGGAGGTGATGCAGAAGGAAACACATTCACTAAAATACACACCATGTTTGAACACACCAATGAGAAGGGACTTATCAGCCTCAGCATCCCACCAATCCACTGGGATCTCCATGTAGTCAATGTCGGGCAGAGGCACATCCAGTTCCCTGTGGAAGAAAGGGCGCAGGCTCAGCCTTCCTTTAACACACACACATAATACAAATAATAAAAAGCCACTGGCCTAACCCTAGTATTAAGTCACACTCATAACTGCATGCCGAGATGCTAGAATAGTAACAAAGAGGAAGATTCAGAAGGCGGTGGGTCAATGTTTCTTAACCAGACTCTTGGTATCAGAATCTCCAGTGGAACTATCCAAGTATTTGTGCTTCAATTCCAGGCTCCACTTTAGAGAACCCATTGTCAGTTGGCCCTGGGATCTATATGTATAAGAAAGTTCTGATGTGCCTCTTTCGTTGAGAACCACAGCAAAACCCAGTCATATATTGGACATCTGAAGGCAGAAATTCCTCCAAACGATTGAATTCATACTTGACTGAATACTTAAAATGGTCTGTTAACTGTTGGGTCAAAACAGATCATAGATTGAACTGTTCCTGGCAAAAGGAATGAATGTAAGTTGCCTCAGGGTGCAGACATGCAGAGAGTCAGCAGGCTTGTTCCATCAGTCCCTCTGTGAGCTTCTGTCCATGTTCTTAGCATGCACATGTTTTCATTCATCTCTTAGCTCACTGTCTTCATTCATTTGAGAAGCCCTTGCTCTTTGAAGGTTTTGGGATTTGTGAGGGGAAACATCTACCTGAATGGCTCCTCCCTGCCTGGGATGGTTTCTCTGCAGCATTTGAAAACTGTTTTTCCATCAGGCTGTTACTGTGTCACAAGCCCAAATGTCCCTGCCAGGCCCAGTTCCCCCTGAGGTTAAATGTACTCTGGCTTCCAGTTTTCCAGAAACCCACTGCTCTGTCTGCATAGTGTATGGGCTGAACTTTCTGAAATGACTGCTATTCATGCGTTAGGGCAATTGTTTCATGCCTAGGCATTAAACCTGGACAGGATAAGGGATAGAATGAGAAAGCAGAGGAAAGGAAAGCAAAGAATGGGCAATAGACTCACCCTGTCCATCTTCTACTGAGCTAACACCCATTACTTCTTACATGTCTAAGAAAGCATATGACAGGTGATGAGTATATTCAGATTACTTCTGCCAGGTAACACTAGGTTGGATTTTGCTGCATTTATATGACTTAATTTGAACCTCTTTACTAAAACACACAACCCCCTTATCCCTGCTGGAAATTACTTCAATGACCCCAGAAGGCTATCAAGTATTAACAGTCACTGTGAGAACTGGTTCTGATTATAAGTTGCCTGCCTGCTGGGTAAAACTGTCTATGCTCCTCTCTCCTTTAGTGCTCTTATTTAAAGTCAATGGCATTGCACAACGGAAAGAAAGAGAAAGAAATCAGGGCCCCAGGTTATCTTAAAGTCCAAATAATAGCACTTCTGGTGTTTTCTCTGGGAAGGACCAGTGTGTATAGGTATAGGGCAAATTGCTGCTCTGGGGAAGGTGAAGGAAGCTATCTGGAGATCCCACCTATAAATTACAATTTTCTGAGAGTTTTATCAAGTGGCAACTGAGAGTTTGCTGGCCTCATTCCCTGAAATCTTGGGAAACTTCCACAGGATTCTATAGCTTTTGGAAAATATTAATTTACAAAACTAAGATGCAAAAATCAAACAGGCCACAAAATGTTACTAATATGATTAGTAAATAAAGGAGAAATACTCAAATGCCTAAAAGTACTAGGGTCAAATGGGATTCTAGGTAAAAGTTCTAGTTTATACCTGGCAGATCAAGCCTATTTAAGTAACACCCATGACAAAAATTACTTAAGGTAGAGAAATTATCCACCCTCCCGCCCCCGGTACTAGGGATTAAACCCAGGGATGTTCTACAACTGAGTGATATCTCCAGTCCCTTTTATTTATTTTGAGATAGGGTCTCACTATGTTGCCAAGGTTGGCCTTGTACTTGTGATCTTCCTGCCTTAGTCTCCTTAGTTTTGGGATTATAGGTGTGAGCTACTATGCCTGGCAAGAAATGACTGTTTTAAAGGCAATTTTATAATACTATTTGGGAGGATAAACAGGGACTAAAACCCCACCAAAAGCTGTGTTTCTAAAAGCCTACTTTCTCCCTTTCTGTATCTACAGATAACCTGACCAAGTCGTCCTTCTTTACCTGCCTGCTTACCACCTGGGCAACTGATCTTAGGTAGGACGGGGACACGGGCCTCCTGAAGTACAGGCCAGTCCATGAACAGGCACTTTACCTTGATTCTTTAACACTGAGAGCTAAGGTTGATTTGTTTTACCTGGCAGAAGTTCCCTCAAATGCTTTATCAGCTGCTTCTCCCAGTATTTCAGCTTTTAGGTAGTATAGCATCCGTACTCTCAAAAGGACCCTAGGAAAGGCAAGAACAGCAATGCAAACACATTAGAACCATGACTGTCTGTGAACCATAGCCTACATCCTAAGTTAACAGTGAAATATGGGCATTCCCATGCAGTCAGTGGATATAAAGTAATATATCAGTAAGATATATATCAGTAAGATACTATGTGCCAATGGCAGATGTTACTAAGAGCACCTTCACCTTACCCAAGAAAGCAACCATGCCCTCAGTCATCTGTTGGAATGTTCTGTGAACCACAGGGGAAACCAGAAACAGAAGCACTCCCCCTGATCTTTCAGAGTACTCACCGCTCCCACATGGCCACAATAACCCTGGGGGCAGAGCTGATTTCCCAGAGGCCAGTTATCAGTTTTCCACTTACTGAAGCGTGAGTAATGTGCACAACAGTTTTACTTGCACATAGTGAAATGAATAAAGGGCAGGTGTCTCTTTTTCATACCAACAAATCTTCTCTCCTCAGGTACTCAATTCACCTTGATTCTGCAGAGGCAGCACTCAGGCTCCACAGTGATGCACCAGACAAAGCAATTAAACAAGTATTTGCTGGGCAATTACTCTGTGCCCTGCATCATGCTTGGGTGCTCTGAGGTATATACCAAAGTAAACAATTCAACATTGTTCTTGGAGAGCCTACAGCAGGCTAGTTGTGAAATGAGACCAACCATGAAGAGTTAGAGACACAGAAGATGACAGTGGGGGCCCAGGCTAAACGTGCATGTATGACCTAGGTCGAGAGTAAGGGTGGATACAGGTGAGGCCACTATTGAAGAGATGCTTGTGTTCAAGGCTAAGCAGCAAAGACGTCTGGAGGAGTACTTAGGACAATTTCCTCACTACCAGTCAAGAGTGAAAGTTGTGAGCTAGGGTTGTGGCTCAGTGGTAGAGCACTTGCCTAGCATGTGTGAGGCACTGGGTTTGATTCTCAGCACCACATAAAATTAAATGAATAAAATAAAGGTCCAATTAACAACTAAAAATACATATATATAAATAATTAAAAAAAAAAAGTGTGAAGATTGGCTGCTGGAAATAAAAGCCCGAGTATATCTGTAGTACTTACACAGGAACTGACTGCCAGATAAAGGTGTTTAAAAAAAGGGATCACAAGCAGTTATGTACAATACATATCATTTTAAGAAAGACAAAACGAGGCTGCACATCTGTATACAACTGGTATGTGCACAGTGTCTGTGGAAGAACCAGGTTAACAAGGGTTGCCTCTGGAGGGGGCAACAGGGAAACTGGAGGTGGGAAGAAAACTTATTTTTGACAGAGTTTAAAAAAATCTATTAAAAAAAAAAAGTTAATAATGAGGGGTTGAGTCCTCTAAAAAAGGCACAATTTCTGTTAGTTATTGGAGGAAAGTACCACTGTGAACTTGAGTTGTGGGTGGAGACACACATACTTAGAACCTTTAAAAGGAAAAAAAATCCTTACATCTCTGTTATATTATTCTTTTTTTTTTAATATTTATTTTTTTTTAGTTTTCAGCGGACACAACATCTTTGTTTGTATGTGGTGCTGAGGATCGAACCCGGGCCGCACGCATGCCAGGCGAGCACGCTACCGCTTGAGCCACATCCCCAGCCCCTCTGTTATATTATTCTTAACTCAGCTGCCAGTCAACTAAATAATTTTGAGACTTTTCCCCCTCCTGAAGCCCAGAGAATAAGAACTCTCTAAGAATTTAGAACCACAACTGATTTTTAGACTTCACCAGTGGGAGCTAGTTCTTAGTAGGACCTGGAGCAGAATGTCAGTTTTGTGGTTTAGTGCCCTAATAACCCAAGACTAAATTACACAAGAACAGAATTTCATTTTGTATCACTGTTCGTTGCTGTCTGCACCCCAGCCCAGCTGTAAGCCTAAGGATACAAAGAATACTATCTCAAATACATGCCTAATAAGGAACTGGAGACCATGACAGCAACACCAAATTAGAAGAGGAAGCAATGCAGCATAGGGTGCTGAGAGTATTGACCAGTGAGGCCAGTGTTCTGTCCTTGCTAATCTGATCTCAGAGATAGAGTATGTCCTCATTGGTTTTGAGTCAGATTAGAAAAATCCTCCAGGATTCATAGTGCCTTGTTTGAGAGAAGAGATTTGGTTAAAGAAGTTAGGGAGCTGAAACATGAAATAAATTCTGACTCAGCTTAGACCACAGATCCCCTATTATGTCTTTCCAGACCTTGCATAAATAAAGTAGATAGTACAGGAATATGAAGTGGTATTCCCATGGAGGTCCCAGGAGCCTGGACCATCTGGGTGAGGCTTCCTTAAGGGATGAGAAGGGCACACTTACTTATTGCAGTGCTGTTTGAGGTGTTTCTTATAGCCATCATCATGCAAGACCACCTCAGGGTTGCAGGTAGCCAACCAGTCTGCATTCTTTAGTTCTGGGAGCAATAACTGGTTCTTTGTCTTCTTCCCTTTCCTCCCTCTGGGGACTGGGGCAGACAACCCTGAAACAGACAGACAGTGTAGAGCATGTGGATGAGCCAAGGGGGCTTCAACATAGGTATTAAGTCAGAGATGGGCAGGGGCTGCAAATAGACAGCCAGGTCAGGCATGGTGGGCCCTGGATGACAGGCCCCACTTCTTAGTTCACAGTGTGAGGTGATGCACCTGGTTAGTAGGTCAGTAAGATTTACTGAGTACCCTGTGAGAACCAAGAAAGTAGACGTAGCCTGTGCCCTGTGGGCCCTTACAATTTAGCAGGGGAAAGGAATATTTGACTTGAAACCTCAAGGAGAACTTTGGTTAAGCACAAGAAAGGAGTACAGCATAGGAAAGGCAAGACGAGATAGAATAGAGACAGAAGGACAAAATTCAAAAGGGTGAGCCACAGAATACAATATGTGAGTCCCCAGCTCAGGGGAGGAACCCTAGGAGACTCAGGTTAGTGGGCAGGACTGCATGTGGGAAACTGTGAGAGGTCCCAGTTGTCCTTTATTAAACAGAATAACAGGCTACATTAGATGATCCCAAGGGAGAACTGAGAGCATCACCATCCTTTCCCACAGGTAACATTCCAAAATGTATCCAAAAAGTCCCCCCAAACATAGCAATAGGCAACACCCAGGTGATTAAAGTGCATAGGAGCTTGTGCTTCTCAGGCACAGCCCTTCCACCTCTCACCTGAATGGTTCTGGAGGGTCTGGGCCTGTCCATCTTTGGTAGGTGTGATCAGTTCCCAAATGAAACTTTTGATCTTCTCATCCCCCTTATAATGCTTGACACAGTACACCAGCAGGGCCCGGCAAATCATCTCCATATCCTTCTCGTTCAGGTGCCACTTGAATCGCCCATGAGTCAGAATGTCTTTCCACCGGCCCCAGCTGATGGTGAAAATATAGAAGGGTGTTGGAGGGGGAAGGGCCACACATGCATCTTCATGCAGTAGAACAAACAAGAGCCATGAGTGGTTCTTCTCTTCTTTCGGGTCTATTAATCACCTGGAGGGCTTTGTCCTGCAAGGCCTTTGAGGACTGCATGACCGCAGCACACTAAATGTCACTAAGGTGACATGGGCATCGAAAATGGAGAGCTTCATATGTCCACTAGATCACAATATCAGGAGCAGAGAATAAGTTTGAAATTGAAACTGAGTCCAGCTGCAGTATTCAAAAGCAATAGTGAGCTGTCTGCAGCGCACACCTGTAATCCCAATGGCTTAGGAGGGTGAGGTAGGAGAACTGAGAGTTCAAAGCCAGCCTCTGTAAAAGTGAGGCACTAAATAACTCAATGAGACCCTGTCTCTAAATAAAATACAAAATAGGGCTGGGGATATGGCTCAGTAGTCTGTGCCCCTGGTACTTTCCACAAAAACAGCAATGGTGAGGTCACAGAAACTGAACCTTCTACTTCTACCAAAATCAGAGCCCTAAACCAATCATGTCTTGAATGTAACATGTTACATATCCTTGGGGGAAAAAAGCAGGAAATCAGAAGATACAAAATTAGTATCAGAGATTTGTTGTGACAAGCTTGAGAAAACCATGGCACTTCTACATTGTGGCTGCAGAGCACACAGTGACTCCCTGTGCTTTCTGCTACCCACAGGACAGGAACTCTTCCTTTCCCTCTCTTCCCCACCACCTGCAGAGTGGCTTCTTGACTGTGACACTGGAAAACACTTGAGGGGGATTCTGAGCAGAAAGCTCAACTCTTCTTGCTCCAGTAGACCCCAATCAGCCCCGTAACAAGAGGGGACTGGAGAGAAATGCTGGACAAATCCCAGGGACTGAAACATAGAAGGGAAAAAAGCACCAGCAGTACCACCAGCAAGCAGAGCCAATACCCACCCGAAGATAAGCAGGTTCTTCTCTACTCGGAAGCATTCAGCTCGGAGGTAGCGCCTGGCTTTGTCATTGAGGCGCCTGGATCGAGTGGGCCTTTCATCTGAGTCGCTGTCTAACTCTGAAAACTCCATGAGCTCATCTTCTTCAAATGAGTTGTAGTGTTTTGTCTGCTTTCTCACACGAGGTCGGTCAATCACTAAGCTTTCCTGAAAATGGAGAGGACTGTTGGGGAGATGGGCTCTCTTCTCTGCTCCCACCACAATGCTCAAACATACCCTGCTATCCTGCTGCCTCAGGGCACACGTGAGAACGATCCTCCCATCCTGACTCATCTTCTAGCAAGAAAGGGTCTTCACAGTACACCTGCCATTCCTGTGACCATAGGCCAAGCAGAGGCGATTCTCTGGGACTTGTTCAAGTTGGCCTGTTCCCTGGGGCCCCCAGTGCTGTCAGCTACCATCTGCTGTTTCTGCCATCATTTTAACAGGGGTATGGGCAAGTGTGGCCTCCCAGTGCCATAGTGGCAATCTGCTCTTGTCAACGAAGACTGGAGTGGTGAGGCCCAGCTGTTCTGCCCAGCATGCAAAGTGCAGCCTGTGCTCTAGAGACAGGACAGTTCAGAGAATTCCATCTGCTCAGCAACTTTCTGAAGACAAACACATCCTGTTGCTTCATTATCTGCCTCCTCTCGTACTTCTATTGACCTTTGTCCTTTGCCAAAAGACAAAATCCTTAGCTCAGGAATCTCACTCATTCTGGTGGCTCCTTTGGCCATTTAATTTCATCTTTTTTGTTCCTTATCCCTCTTCCCCCTGGACCTCTTTCCAAGGTTGTAGCCCAGAGGGCCAGTTTCCAAGCCCTGCTCCAGCACCCTTGCATCCCACCTTGAAAGACTCTCTGTGCTTTCTGCTGCCCACAGGGCAAGAGCTCTGCCTTTCCCTCTCTTCCCCTCTGCCTGCAGAGTGGCTTCTGGATTGTGACACTAGAAAACACTTGATCAGGTTATTAAAGAGGAATAAAATTTTTCTTCTTAAAAGAGGAAAAACATTTCTATTTGGAGAAAACATGTTGGATTATGTAATTTTTGGTGGTCCTACAGAAAAACAGTTATTGTTGGGTATCAGTCATTGGTTTAGTGAGATATGAGCAGGGATTGTTCCCTGGGTTTGTGAGTCCATGGGAGTTCAACAGTCATCTGAGAAAAGACAGGTAGAAATAATGTATAATCATCCTGAAGTAAGGTGACAGGGTCAGAGATGGAGGAAGGGAAACTAATATTTTATGGGGACCTCACAGTTGGCCAGGCACTGTACCAGTTATGTTCACAAATGTGACCTTGCATCCCACAGTGTAGGCTTTACCACCTCCTTTTTTCACTTGTTGTGGTGAGGGCAAGTTCCTTACCCAAAGGCACATACTGGTTCCGTTCCAAAGCCCATTCTCTTTTCTATGCTTAGATATAGAAAAATTCAAGACACTGAAAAAAAAAATGGAGATAAAGCCCCAAAACTTTTCTTTGTCATGCTGTTTTTCCTCTTCTTTTTATTTGTCAGAGGTGAGTTGCCTTCACAGGAAGTATTAAAATAGAGGTAAAACAGTCATGTGCCAAGGATGGGATGCTGGCATGAGAACAAGGCTGAATTTGACTTGTTTGGCCAGTTCCTGTTCTGTGTGTCTTTGTCTAACTTCCCAGACGCTCAGCAGATTGTACGTACCATTAGGTCATTTAATATTTACCAAGTGCTGTCTGTGCCAGGCATGTTTCAAGTGTATGACAAATAGCATCTCATTTAAGAACCAAGACTCAAAAGTAAATAATGATTTGGGCTGTGTAGGAATTTATTGTCATAAGATAGTAGTGAAATATTCAGTGGAGTAAAAAAAAAAAATGTACCTTTTCATTCTTTGCTTCAGTGTCTAGTTCAGCTATTTTAGCCCATTTCTGCCAAAAGTTAGGATCATCTAAGGAAATATCTGTTCTGTTTCCTGAAGCCACAAAGCTAGCCTGTGAATGAGACAAGAGTCAGTAAACTGTGCTTGAACACACTACGAACTAATAAAAGTTATATTATTTTAAATGCACCAGAAATTTAAATGTATTACTTATCTACATCAAACCCAACTCCTAATATTGCTTCTAAAATGAATGTGAAAATATCAAGGATGTTCTTTCTTTTTCTTTTATTTCAAAGACTGTATGAGGAAACTACAATTTTAAACTGGAAGGTCATTTTTTGAAGCTTAGACTTGGAAGCAGGAGGACAAATCCTGGAAGACAGTAGCAATGTGCTCCTTGGTGTCTAGTTCCTTATACACAGGTTAATTCTTTAAGCATTTTCTAGCTTTAACTCTTCTTTCTGTTCAACAGTTACTATGTATCTGCTTTAGAAGAGGCACTGGGCTAAAGTATGAGGTATAGAGATGAGCAATAGATTACCCAAATTCCCTACTGAACACAAAACTTTCTACAGAAAAAGTCCTACATGAGTCATCAAACAGGAGACCAAACCAAACTGAGAGTGATCTGCAAAGTTTTAAACCTAGTGACCTGAATTACACAGGAAGGTGGTCTGAGACTAGAAGCTGGGAAACTGAAGTAAAATCACTTTCCCATGAAATGAACAAAACATTTGCAGAATGGATTGTTCATTGGTGGTCCACTCTTTGACAACGACTGAGTGATCTACAAGGAAATAAAGATGACTAAAGGTCTCTGAGCAATCCTTGTAAAGAGAGAATAAAGTGCAGACTAGTGTATACCTGTCTATTATTGGCTCTCAAAGGCTCAGAGTGTCTTCCTTCTGTGCACAGTCCCTGCCTCAATATTTAGATTTCCTGTATATACCTACATTTTTAGAAAGTAACACAAACTAGATGTGTAGTCAAGAAAATTCAAGGGTTTGTATATGGAGAAAGAGAAGACTTGCTAATGAGGGGTGAAGAATAAACAATTTTCTTTCTCCCCCACCCCCAATGACGACTGTGGTGAGAAGGTCCCATACCTTGGCAAAAGTAGACCCTTTCCCCTCAGACTGGATGGTGATGGTGTGGGTTCTCCTCTGAAGAATCTGGTCTATATCTTCTTCACAAAATTTGGAGCCTTCATCCTCCTCGTCCATTAAAGCTCCATAAGCACCTTTCCGGAGCAAGTCCTCCACCTCCATTTTTGAGAGTTGCTGTACCTGAACAGGTCACGAAAGGCTACTCTCAAAGTGGCAAATGCACAGGAGAAATAGCCTCACACCTGGCCTTTGTGATTCAGAGTATGGTTCCTCCACTAATTGCACAGTCAGAAGAACAAAGAACAGGGGCAGCAAACTTCAGAAAATGAAAACCCAGATAAAGGTACTTTGGATTTTCTCTGGGGAGAGCAGGCAGACCTCTGGAATAAAATCCAGTGGATGATCCAAGGGCCCTAACATTCTTCAGGACGTTGGTTATTATCAAACGTCACAAGCCATTAAAACTATGCGCCACTGAAGAGGATATACTTGACATATTTTTAAAATATTTTAGTTTGAGCCTGTATCTTTAAAAACCTCCAGATGTACCAAACAAGCTGGAGAATATGATTTATTCATTATTAAATAAATACATCAGTATTTAAAATGATGTCATTTCTTAAAAAAAAAAAAAAAAAAGAAGGATCCCATGCCAAGTGTGATCTTCTTAACTCTTGTTGAAAACAGGAAATGGGGTTCAAAACACCCTTTCCTGGTTCTAATTAAGAATCTGGTTCTCTTTACATTAATCACAAGAGGGAATTCTGTGACTCCCAAGATGGGTAACTTGAAGTATTACACTTAGCAACATATGTATAGCTAAGAGGATATAGAACATCTGGAGTATAAACAACTCATTTAGAAGGCTTTAATTCCCAATCTTTGATGCCCTAAGCCTAGTGATTAAGGAGATATTCTGCTTTGTTTGCCTGCATTTGAAAACAATTTAAAAATCTTAGCTGCAATCTTTATCCCCTCCATCAAGGGAGAAAAAAAAAAAAAGATTTTAACTGCCATATTTCAAGCTGTTAATTTATTTAGTCATTATTCACTGATTATCATGTATTGAACATCTTTACTATGCCACTCATGCACTGTTAGGGGCCTCAGATAACACTCTTCCCATTATATCATCAAGAAGTTCAAAGTCTGGGGTATGAGATAAAACATGGTAATGAATACATATTTACACAGTAAAGAACATTAAGCTTCACTAGCTTCTAATGGGCATGACTAAAAAACTCTTTACTGAAACATTTTTGTATGCTGGGCAACTCTACCACTAATTGTTCTTATAGATTTCCCTTAAACATTCAGAAAATGCAGAGACCTGACTCTAAATTATCCTCTACTGTAGGATATTTCCTAACAGTGATATGTGGGCTGGCTCAGTATAGTAAAATGAACCTGGAAACAGCTGTCAGGAGGAAAAACCCAGAGAGGCTAGGGCTGCATGACCAGTGCTCCTTAACATTCCAGAGTAGGTCCATCATACTCACTCCATTGGTGCTGCCCTTTCTGTTGATGTCCTGAAGTACAGCCTTGTCCAGGCCCAGCTTTAGGCTGGCCTTATCAAACATTTCCCGCTCATAGGAGTTCCGAGTGATGAGGCGATACACCTTGACAGCTTTGCTCTGGCCTATGCGGTGACATCGGGCCTGAGCCTGGGAAGGAGAAGGGTCATACATATCACATTACCACGTGTGTAAGAACTGCAGCAGCCTAGGAATAGGAAGTGCTTATGTCCCATGTGAAAACAATTGAAAACAATTTAAAAATCTTAGCTGCAATCTTTATCTCACAGTTATGTGTCATGGGTTTGGTTTCAGAACTGAATTCACCCAAATGTCAGCTGCCACCTTTGGGGTCACTCATTTCTTCACCTATTGCTTACTGACTACTAGTGCCAGGCATAAAGCAGTGGGGGAGGCCTTGGTGTCCCACCCTTCTCAGCTTGTGGAGATGGCCCTTACTCCAAGGATGCTGTCCTGCTCTCTGGGAGATGCCTCAGAGCTGGTAGCACCAATTCTCTATTTTTAAATTTTTTAATAAAAAACTTCAAATATAAATGAAAATAGAAGAAACTTCTTATGGTCGATCCTGTTTCATCTACCATATTTCTATCCTCCAAGATTGTTAAGAGGCAAGTCATTGGCATTATTGTGTTTCATTCTTACATATTTCAATAAATATCTCTAAAGACTCTTGTAAAACAGCTTATATTACCATTGTTACACTTAAAAAAAAATTAATATCAACCATCAAGCCAGTGTTCCAACTTCCTGCTTATTTGGATGAGAAACCAAATAAGAAACACACCTTCTAATCAGTTGATATTTCCAGTCTTTCTATGGCAATTAGAATGAATGGGAGGAATCAAGTATTAACTCACAGTAAGGGGTGTGCGCGTGCGTGCTCACATACACATGTACATATACGCACACAGATACAGAAATAGATATGAATATAGACATATGTTTATGTAAAAACATATACATTTACATAATATACAGATGAATGCATGTTGCATATATGCATTTATATTGTTTATGTATATGCGTGTGTGTGTGTGTGTATCCTAGCAATATCTAATGACTGAGAATGTTTAGAAGCAATGTCATCCCAATAGCAATGAACATATTTAACTTCCAGATCTTATTTTTTTTAAATATCTTTATTTTATTCATTCACTTTTTTATGTGGTGCTGAGGATCGAACCCAGGGTCTCACACGTGCTAGGTGAGGGTGAGCACTCTACTACTGAGCCACAACCCTAGCCCGCAGATCTTTTTTTTTTTTTTTTTTTTTTTTAAAGAGAGAGTGAGAGAGAGGGAGAGAGAGAGAGAATTTTAATATTTTTATTTTTTAGTATTTGGCGGACACAACATCTTTGTTTTATGTGGTGCTGAGGATCGAACCCGGGCTGCACGCATGCCAGGCGAGCGTGCTACCGCTTGAGCCACATCCCCAGCCCCCAGCCTGCAGATCTTATTTTTAAAATATCATTCTTAAAGATAGGAACAACTCTATAACATAACTCTAGTACAAAGCCAAGGTACACTGGAGAAAATCTACAGGTAAGAGTGGGGTAGAAAAACTTTAAGATAAGTCTCAAACACATCACTGTGCCTGAATGTAAGGAAATACTCAAGTATGATAAACGTCTATCAAAATAACACCTGAAAATTCCCACTGGCTGAGTCTTGGACTATATGAACATCAAAATAAAGACAGTAATGGATTATAACCCACTGAATAAAGAAAAACCCTTGGGTTCACACTGACATAAATAAATGGGAGAAAAAGGAAAAAAATACTTCCTTATATGTCAAATAATGAATGCATTAACAAATGACGGAAAACTGTGACTTTGTAACTATCATAGTGATAATTGATTCAGGCAGAGATAATCAATGGAAGATAAAGCCAGTAGGTGAAACTTTAATGAGAAACAGGTATAGTCTTAATGTACATCCCTAAAATTACTTCTAAATTTCAAAGAGAAAAATAGCAACTTTGTAGTGGAGAAATCTAAGGAAACAAAGTCAATATCTATAAGACAAATGAACCCTATGTTCTTCCTGATAAGATATATTGAGAAGAATGTATCAATTTGGTGGTGGTACCAAACTTGAATTCAATCTTGAGGAAATAGAGACAACCCAAATTAGGGACAAAATAACCCACTATCACTCTATAAAAACTTAAAGGTCATGAAAGAAAAAAGAAAGATCAAGGGATTGATCCAGCTTAAAAGACACTGAAGGGTACAACCAGAGAAATGAAAAGTTGTACTGCAACTGTGTACAGCAAATCAAAAAGCAATCTGCTGTCACATATATCTAGTTAGAATAAATAAATTAATTAAAATAAAAAAAAGACACTAAAGGGATGACAACTAAAGGTAATAATGGGTGATCCTGGCTGGATCCTGGTCTGGAAGAATGATAGCTATAAAAGAAATACAATGAAATGATAAATTTGAATATGAACTATGGATTAGAGAATAGTATTCTTATTTCCTGATTCTGAGAACTGAACTGTGATTATACAAGAGAAGGGCCCTTGCACCTTGAAAACATGCACTATGTAGCAGACAGAAAGATTCAACGCCTCTTACTCTCAAACAGTTTAGGGAGAGAATATGGTGTGTGCTACATAAATGCTCAGAGACAGAGGGAGAAAGGGCAATGAAGACACACACAACCAGAGGAGTGAAAGAGTGTGTTCTGGTTTGAATATGAGTATCCCCAAAAGCTCCTGTAACAATGCAGCAATGTTCAGAGGTAAAACAATCATGAGCTGTAATCTAATCAGTAGATTACAGAACTGGGTAGTAACTGTAGGTAGGTGGGGTGTAACTAGAGGAAATGGGTCACGGGGGCTTGCCTTTGGGGATTCTCATTCCCCTGATTTCTCCTTCTCTCTTAGATTTCTGCTTCCTGGTTGCCATGGACTGAGCAGCTTTCCATCAGCACTCCATTCTGCCATGATGTTCCACCTCACCTCCAGCCCAGAACAATGGGAGTCCATTGTCAATGGACGGAACCTCTGAAACTGTGAGCCAAGATAAACTTTCCTCCTCCCCAAGCTGTTCTTGGTTCTTATCAAGTATTTTGGTCATGGCAATGAAAAGCTTTAACACAGAGGGTTAAAATACTACTGTAATTTGGGACAAAAAGCAAACCCAGCTGATTAATCTGGATAAAAGTATATCAGAGTTACAATGGGCATGGTGGTGCATGCCTAAAATCCCAGCAACTCATAAGAGTAAAGCAGGAGTGCTGCAAGTTTGAGGCCAGCCTGAGCAGTTGAATAAACTGTCTCTATATAAAAAATAAAAAAGCTGGGAAAGTAGCTCAGTAGAAAAGTGCTCCTGAGTTCAATCCCCAGTACTGCCAAAAGAAAAAAAAACAGAGCACCAGTGGCAAAACAATTACATAAAACCAAAAATGTACAAAAATATTATGTATATGGCATAATTCCAAATATCATGGTGTTTGGCTAATGGTAATTTCTATTTCCATCATTCCTTTTGCATTTATTAATGGGAATTCTACTGAAAAGACAGTTATCTTTTGTCTCTCATTTATACACATCAGTATTATTTTATTTGTTATGCTGTGTTACAGTTTTGGATCATAGTTTTATATGATGGAGTCTTGCTCCCCAGATGGTGGTGCTTTTAGTAGGTGGGGCCCAGTTGGAGGAATAGGTTTTGGGGGATGTGCCTGTGTAGGGTACATTGGGACCTTAGCCTCTGCCTTTCCCTTTTTGTTTCCCAGTCTCCATGAGCTGAGCAGGTTTGTTTCACCATATTCTCTGTCAGTATGTTTGGCCTCACCACAGGCCCTGAGCAATGGGGTGAAGCAACCATGGACCCAAACCTCTGAAACTATGAGTAAAGATAAGTCTTTAATACTTTTAAATTGTTTACCTCAGGTACCTTATCATAGTGATGGTAAGTTGCCTAAGACATGCTATCTACTTGGTATACAGACTCAACTGTTTCATTTTGCTTTAATTTTTTTTTTTTCAGTACTGGGGATTGAACCCAGTAGCACTCCACCACTGAGCTATATCGTAGTCCTTTTTATCCTGACACAGGGTCTCGCTAAATTGTGCAGGCTGATCTTAAACTAACAATCCTCCTGCCTTAGCCTCCCAAGTCTCTGGGATTACTGGTGTGTGCTATATTACCTGGCTTGCTTTTGAATTTTAGGAATTCACTTTCCAAGTGAGGCAAGGTGGTGCATGCCTGTAATCCTATTAACTCAGGAGGCTAAGGCAGGAGAACAGCAACTTCAAGGACAGCCTCAGCAACTTAGCAATACCCTGCCTCAAAATAAAAATATAAACAAATGGGCTGGGAACATAGCTCAATGGGAAATGGCCCTGAGTTTAATCCCCAGAATAAAAAAAAAAAAAAATTAAGACTTTCCTGTCTTAATTAGCCATAATGAAGGGAGTAGGGAAGAAATAACTAAGCAACTTAAGAAGATGCTGTTTTGATTATTTGTGGTACTAACAACCAAACAACCTACTACATTTTAAAAAAATATTTATATTTTAGTTTTCGATGGACACAACATCTTTTATTTTATTTTCATGTGGTGCTGAGGATCGAACCTAGTGCCCCGCGCATGCCAGGCGAGCGCACTACCGCTTGAGTCACATCCCCAGCCCCCAAACAACCTTCTATTGATTGATATTATACTCTGGAAAATTTATTTTCCAGGAAATATTAACAATTCTAAGACTACTTAATAGTACTCTCTGGATACACTAGGATTAAGAGAATAAATACACTGTGTTAAGATAATGAGATTCTGGCTTCTCTCTGACAGAGAAAAGTTACAGGAGAAGACTATAATGAACCCTGATGATGAGAATCAGAAATCTCACTATGGATGGTTAACTTCAGTATGAGTGAGGAGGTTCACTACGTGTGCTTGTGTTGGTACGCATACATCTACTTCCTAGCTCCTTTTATGCAAAAGATCCAAAAGGAATAACTCCAGTACAGGTACCTCATAGCCAGATCTTGATTTCTAAATGCCATTCTCAGATAAAAAGAATGATGAATCCTTGAAGAAATGGTCAGTTCCAAAGCTATGTCAGGAAAAATGCAACATGAACCTGAATATCTTATGTGTTGAAAAGAAAGTGCTCAAAAATCGTAGCATGTCCAACAGACAAAGAAGTCCAAATGAAGGGATACCAAAAGCTAAATCTAAACATCTTGAAAACAAAAATCAGTAATCAGAGTAATGGTTTATAAAATAAAATAGCTGGGGGTGGCGGGGCACAGTGGCATAGTTGCTGTACTAGAGACTCAGGAGGCTGAGGCAGGAGGATCCCAAGTTCCAGAGCAGCTCCCTAAGCAACTTGGTAAGACCTTGTCTCCAAAGAAAAAAAGAAAAAGGGTTGGGAATATAGTTCAATGGTAAAGTGCCTGTGGGTTCAATCCCCAGTACAAAAAAAAAGAAAGAAAGAAAGAAAGAAAGAAAGAAAGCAAGCTGGGTGTGGTTCTGTGTGCCTATAGTTCGATTACTGGGGAGGCTGAGGCAGGAGGATCACTTGAGACCAAGTGTTCAAGGCCTGTCTGGGCAACGTAGTGAGACCCCATCACAAAACAAAACAAAACAAAACAGACAATAACAAAACAAATAATACTGATGTAAATAAATCAGAGACAAAAGAGAACTGTCTTTACAGTAAAATAAATGCAGAAGGGATAATGGAAATAGAAAATGACCATGGGCCAAACACCACTGATGGGCACTAACATTAATGGGGAAAAGTATAATGATAAACAGGATATTTACAGAATCTCAAAATATATATTCACAAATACTTAACTAAAAGTAGTTATACTACAGTAGAGAAACCTGGAAGACACCACCATCACCAAGTGATCAAGTGCTAGGATAATAAGATTGACATCATGTACCCTGATGGAATGTATTGAGAAGGACATCACTTCTATGATATTTTTGCCCCAAATGTATAAGGTCATATCTAATGATGAGAAAACATCAGGAAAATACAAATTAAGGGACTTTGTACAAAACAGCTTGTCAGTACCCTTTCAAAGTGTCAAATGACAAAAGGTAAGGAAAGACTAAGGAGCCTTCACAGATTGAAAGAGGCTGATGAGTCATGACTTCTAAAAGGAATGTGAGATCCTGGACTGGATCCCAGGCTAAGAAAAAGATCACTTGTGGGAAACTGAAGGAATACAAATAGGGTCTTAGATTAACATTTTATCAATGTAAATTTCCTGGTTCCACTCATAAACAAATTCAGTAAAGTAGCAGGATATAAAATTAACTAAATCAGTTGTGTTCCTATACAACAATGATGAATCAACTGAAAGAGAAATTAGAAAAACTATCCCATTCATAATAGCCTAAAACCAAAAGCAACAAAATGGTCTACAATGAAAACTACAAAACACTAAAGAAAGAAACTGAAGATCTTAGAAGATAGAAAGACCTCCCATGCTCCTGGATAGGCAGAATTAATATTGTCAAAACAGCCATACTACCAAAAGCGCTATACAAATTCAATACAATTCCTATTCCAATAATGTTTTCATAGAAATAAAAAAAGCAGTCATGAAATTCATTTGGAAAAAACAATAGCCAAAACAGCCAAAGCAATCCTTAGTGAGAAAAATGAAGCAGGAGGCATCAGAATACCAGACCTCAAATTATACTACACAGCTACAGTAACAAAAACAGCATGGTATTAGAACCAAAACAGACATGAAGACCAATGGAACCTAACAGAAGACACAGAGACAAATGCACATAAATACAGTTATCTCATCCTAGACAAAGGTGCCATAAACATACATTGTTCAACAAATGGTGCTGAGAAAACTGGAAATCCATTTGCAGCAGAATTAAATTAAATTCAAAGTGGATCAAAAACCTAGGCATTAGACCAGAGACCCTGTGCCTACTAGAAGAAAAAGTAGGCCCAAATCTCCAAAATGTCAGCTTAGAAACCAATTCCTCAACAAGACTTCTGAAGCATAAGAAGTAAAATCAAGAATCAATAAATGGGGGCTGGGGTTGTGGCTCAGTGGTAGAGCGCCCATCTAGCACATTTCGATCCTCAGCACCACATAAAAATAAATAAAAAAAAGGCATCATGTCCAACTACAACTAAAAAAAAAAAAAAAAAATCAATAAATGGGATGGCATCAAACTAAAAAGCTTCTTCACAGCAAAGGAAACAACCAAGAATATGAACAGAGAGCCTACAGAATGGGAGAAAATCTTTAATATCTGCATCTCAAAGCATTAATCTCCAGGATATACAAATAACTCAAAAAACTTATTAAACTAAAAAAACAAATAACCAATCAACAAATGAGCAAAGGAACTGAACAGATACTTCACAGAAGAAATACGAATGGTCTACAAATATATGAAAAAAATGTTCAACATCAAATCTCTAGTGATTAGAGAAATGCAAATTAGAACTACACTGAAATTTCATCTCACTCCAGTCACAATGGAAATTATCAAGAATACAAGTAATAAATGCTGGCGAGAATATGGGGGAAAAGGTACACTCAAACGTTGTTGGTGGGACTGCAAATTGGTGTAACCACTATGGAAAGCAGCATGGAGATTCCTCAGAAAACTTGGAATGCAACCACCATTTGACCCTCCATTCCTTGGTATAATCTCAAAGAACTCTAGTACAGGTGCTTCATGGGAGGTTTTTCCATCTACTAAGATCTTCTTCAGTTTCTTTCTTCAGTGTTCTGTAGTTTTCATTGTAGAGGTCTTTCACCTCTTTTTCTAGATTGATTCCCAAGCATTTTGTTGTTTTTTTGTTTTAGGCTACTGTGAATGGGATAGTTTTTCTAATTTCTCTTTCAGTTGATTCATCATTGTTGTATAGGAACACAACAGCCACATCAATATATACAGCAGATTAATTCACAATAGCTAAGCTATGAAACCAACCTAGTGCCCTTAAACAGATGAATGGATAAAGAAAATGTGGTATACATACACAATGGAATATTACTCGGCCATAAAGAAGAATGAAATTATGGCATTTGCTTATAAATGGATGGAACTGGAGACTAAGTGAAATAAAGCTCATCCCACAAAACAAAGGTCAAATGTTCTTTCTCATATGCAGATGCTCACAAACAAGAGAGGAGGAGGAGGGAAGAACAGAAGTTCACTGGATTAGACAAAGGGAAATGAAGGGAAGGGACGGGGGATGGGAATAGGAAAGAGTAGAATGAATTGGACAAAACTTTCCAATGTTCACATATGTATTCACAACCACTGAAACTCCATATCATGTATACAACAACAAGAATGAAATCCTAATTAGAATAAGTTATACTTCATGTATGTATAATATGTCAAAATATACTCTATTGTCACGTGTATCTAAAAAGAACAAATTAACAAAAATTTCCTGGTTCCAATAATTACACTATAGTTGTATAAAATGCTTACATTAAAAGAAGCTGAGCTATTGAAAAGAAAGGTATACTGGAACTCTACATTATTTTGCAACTTGTAAAAAAGTTAAAAATATTTTGCATTATAATAATGTAAAATATTTAAAATGGCTACAAAGTCAAATACACAAAAAGGCATGGTTAGAAAACTGGTTTCTACCTCTGTCACTTCTGTGTGGTTCTTGGTTCTCTCTATATGTAACCACTTAAAAAAATTCAAGTTTTATCTCTTGTGGGGGAGAGGCAGAGACGGGCAGACACAAATGCAGCCTCTGTAGATAAATGCTAGCACACTACAGAGTTTCTCCACATTATTTTTTTTTCACTCAACTATATATTCTGAGATGATTCCATAGCACAGAGATATTCCTCATTCTTCATTCAATGCTAATATACTATAGTTTACTCAGTCTATTACTACCAGACAACTAAGCTGACTAGTATTTGGCTGTTATAATCAGTTGCCAAAACTTCTTCAGTTGCAGATGGACACAATATCTTTATTTATTAATTTATTTTATGTGGTGCTAGGGATCAAACCCAGTGCCTCACATGTGCTAGGCAAGCACTCTACCACTGAGCCACAACCCCAGCCCTCTTACAGTATCTTTAGAAAGTAGCAAATTTCTATTACTGAGAGAAGATTTGAAGGATAACTGGCAAATAAAGTGATCACTGTAAATAATATGGTTTATAGGACCTATAAGGTAGTAACAATATATGGCCATTAAGTATTAACACTGATTCTTTTTCTTCTCGCTCACACAGGTTTGAGGGTAAACTGCAAGATGCTGGGTTGAGGTTATGGCTCAGTGGTAGAGCACTTGACTAGCACGTGCAAGGTCCTGGATTAGATCCTCAGCACCACATAAAAATAAATAAATAAAATAAAAAAGGTATTGTGTCCAATTAAAACTAAAAACATGATCCAACTGAAGAAATGTTTTTGAGCAAAGGTCTCATGGAGGAACATACTCATAAAAATGAATGCTCCATGAGAGCAGGAACTTTTGGTCTAGCTTGCTGGTGTGTCTCCAGGACTTTAAATAATGCCTGGCACATCCTGTTATTTAAAAGATGTTCACTGAATAATACTTACATAATGGAGCACTTGTGCATAGACCTGCAAGTTCTTAACTTTCTTGTAGCAATCAAAAAGTAAACTCCACAGTGATGTGGTTGTATCATTGTAGTATGCTGATTTTAGCTCTGCTGCGTAATTATTGAGAAGTGGGATAGCTGAGTCTTATCATGGTTCCATTCCCAAGAATCTCCATACTGCTTTCCAGAATGTTTATACTAATTTGTAGTCCCACAAAAAAATGTATGAATGAAAATTTGTATTTTCTATCATCTGAATTGAGACCTGTGCTAAAATTCCACTATGATAGAAGTAAGATCCTGAAACAGTGGGATTCTCTTTTCTGTTGTCTTGATGTTTACATCAGGTGGTATGACCCTAGCTCATTCCCAGACAAATATCTTGTAACTAAATCCACTTTCCAAGGCAACATTCTTAAAGAACTATAGATGATTGAAAGTTCTCATTTACTAAAAAAATTAAGAGTGTGTGCATACGTATAAATGTTGTGTGTGCACTAAACATGACCTACCTAGGAAGAATAGTAGAAAAGGAAAAGGTAGTTTTCTGTTAAAGAGTGAGGATCTCATTCACAAGAAAAATAATTCTCTCTGAATTATAAAACCTTAATATAATAACCAAGAAAACAGAAACTAGTGAATCAATAACACAGAAGCCAGTTGAAAAGACCAAGAATCAAAAAATTCTAACTCTAATTCTGATCTGGGCTGCCTTTATCATTGACTTACTCAGTCATTCATTAAGCTTTAGCTATGCTCTGGGGTACAAGCTAACACCCTGGATCATCTGCAGTGCTGGTCTTTGTTTCTTCATTAAAATTGAGCATTAGGGGAAGTTCAGAAACTGACTTAGCACAATTACAAAACCCCACACTATCCAATTTCAATTTGCTATCCCTTAATTCATCTCTTGCTTTTTCTGTTTCTTGGCATAACATCTATTCAACTAGTAATGTTTACACTTCACCTAAGAGAAGCATGGCAATTCTAAAATCTTTTGCCTTTGGCCTTATGCCACCAATTTCCTGCTTTAATGTCCCTTCAGGCATATCCAGCTAACATGGCTTCAAATTCATACATCATTATCCTAGTACTATGCCTCACTGTAAGATAAGTATCACAAAAGATCACAGAGCTTTATAGCTGTCAGGGACTTGTACAATAATTTGTTTGGGAGTTAGTGAACATCAGTAAAATGCCTGACAGTAAATATTCAGGTTTTGTGAGCTATGAGGTCTCTGTTGCAGGTATTCAACTCTATCATTATAACATGAAACTGACCACAGATAATACACAGAGGAATGGTTGTGGTTGTATTCTAATAAAGCCATTTTAAAAAAAATAGGTAGTAGGCAAAAAGGTGAAACATTTTCACCCCCTAATCTATATCACTATTATATTTAGGTTCTTGGTAGTGAACTGATCAAATATTAGCTTTTGCTTATTATTTTAGTGTTGAGTATATGACATTTTAAAAATTGGTTAGTCATTAAATCTACTAACTCATCTTTGATCCAAACATCCTTTACCAGAAGAATGAACCGATGGTGAGCTATTCATAACCACTGATTTTCTTTGAAGATGATTGTTGAACTTAGTGCCATACAATTTGCTTTATGATTTACCATGATATTTTCCCTGGGTTTTAGCTAGCTGTCACCAATAATTTAAACGTTCAATAATTTAAAACACCATTTTTCAATTAGTAGACTGATTTCTTCAAACAATTACTATTGGGAACTTACTAAATGACAAAGGCAAAGCAGAATGACTCTGTGGATGTGAGTGATGTCTTCCCTGTATCCCATCCTTTGCAGTATCTCCCAGAGTGCCTCCTGAATCAATGTGAAGCAGCCCCTAAACTTCTTTTGCTAATTCATCTAGTCTATGAAAAAGGCTTTGAGCTACCTGATTTCCCCCCCCCCCCCCCC
>NW_026000026.1:17489885-17494099 GCF_001458135.2 Marmota marmota marmota | reverse complement strand
CCCCCCCCCCCCCAATTCTAGTGTTAGCAAACACCCCAAGATATAATATCTATTTAGGATGATGTTCATCATTAACAATACAATATGATATAAATCTATATTCTACATAGTCTTCTTGACAAATTAGAATCATTTTGGTTCGACTCACTGCCCGATCTGGTTAGAATGCATTGTTTAGTTCAAAACAGGATTGACGAAGAACTCTAAATAGACTCTGCCATTTTCTTGTTGTTTCTTTATGCTTACTTTTCAAAAAGTATCCTTACTTTTCTTGTCAAGCTGCATATCATTTAGTTTGGTTAAAAACAGAAAATAGAATCTGCAAAGCCACTTAACTGGGCTATGCTGCAATACGTGGAGAGAGAGGGTGTCTGTCACACCTGCCACACCATGGAACTTTCCCACCTCTTTGGGTTAACTTGTTTACTATACATGACCATCTCATAAACAAATTGAGAGAAAATGTGAGGTATCTTTATGTCAGAAAATAATAATAGCATCTCTATTCTATATTTGGAGGCTACCATAAAACATTTGATTAAAACAAAAGGACAGAACCATTCTGATTAGCAGGAAGGGTCAACATTTACTTTTCATTGGGTTTCATGCCCTGACCAAGGTCCTGGCCTATACCTCAGCTTGAAGCAAGGCAGATAATCTACAGCTGACCCAGACTCTCTCATGATATTCTGATTCAGGGCAGCTAAGGTAAAGAACATTCATCCTAATGGTTACCTGCAAGTCATTTTGTGGGTTCCAGTCAGAATCAAATATGATGCAGGTATCAGCAGCTGTGAGGTTGATCCCCAGGCCTCCTGCTCTGGTGCACAGAAGAAAGACAAAGCGGTCTGAGTCTGGCTTACAGAACCGGTCGATGGCTGCCTGGCGCAGGTTTCCCCGTACTCGCCCATCAATTCGCTCATAGGTGTATCTGAAGGGACCCAAACGAATGAAAGCCCAGGCGTTAATCATGACTTCAATGGAGAACAGCAAACAATGCAGGAAGCTGCTGCCTGACAGCCTTAAGTCTTACTTCTAAATTTGGATCAAATGACAGTGGTCTAGAAAGAATCCCACCTCCTATATATGAACAGGGCAGACACTTAGAACTGCATTGTAAGATGCACCCCTCCAACCTCAGTAAAAAAAGTCTGAAACAAAGCAAAAAATCAGCCACAAACTAAGGAGGTCTAGAAGAATTATAAATACAAAATATTGATCCCCAACACTGTTTCCCAATAAGTTGCCCATGCAACTTATTCTCAATTTCCCAGTTTATATCGTAGTAAAGTTAATCAAAATATCAGAAAAAAACAAACAAGAGCCTCAACTGTCAACTTTCAACACTGCTCCTAATAAGGAACCAGAGTTCATATAAGATGCTTAGGACAACTAAAAATGCAACTCTACTGCCAGGCCATCCTTTCATGTATGAGCTGGTCAATTGTAGCCTACCAGATTCTCAAAGCTTTAGAAACACCAGCAAAGCCTCCAAATTTACGGCTAAAAAAATCAAGGTTTTCTAGGTAATATATTGCCAGGCAAGTAGGGATAAATAATAGGAAAGATTTCTAAGGTGTATTGGGGTTAGGGAGACTGGAGAATGTTTAGTGGAAAATAAAGTGAGGGAGTAAAGCTGAAGAGCAGGAAAAAGGCATTTATTTACCTGTCTGGATAGTAAAGGAATGAGGTAGATAGCATGGTGGGGTTAAGGGTAAGGAGGTAGAGAATAGGAAATGAAACTGTTATGGGGATAGATTGCTACTGTCCTTCCAGAGAGAGAACACAAAAGGAACATTAATGGTGAAGATTAAAATTAACACAGATCTAAGATATAGCAGCAATCTTATTCTTCTTAAAATTATTTTCTTGGCTAGGTGCAGTGGCACACACCTGTAATCCCAGCAGCTCAGGAGGTGGAGGCAGGAGGATCTCAAGTGCAAAGCCAGCCTCAGCAAGTTAGTGAGGCCCGAAGCAACTCAGTGAGATCCTGTCTCTAAATAAAATATAAAAAGAACTGGGAATGTGGCTCAGTGATCAAGCGCCCCTGGGTTCAATCCAAATAAATAAATATTTTTCCTATTTACTCTACTTCAACAAATGAATTAAAAAGGGGGTTTACTCAGGATCCAATTTTGATCTATAAATAAAAACTCACTGGTCAAGTAGAACTAATAAGAACCTTGTGATAAAAGGACCAAGTCATCCTAAATCCAATAACAGCCAAGCCCAGAAATTTTGACAAAAATCTAATTTACAGCCCAGAATTTGGGAAATCAGATCTCTAGAATTAAGTGAAATGACTAGTAAGAGGAAAAGGATAGACATTTTAGGAGTAGATGTCTGTGTGGGGATGGCTTTAGAAAATTTTATCTGGCAAAATAACCCTGACATCCCTGAAGAAAAGAAAAAGCCACAAAAAGAAACCAGCCAAAGAAGTACACATAAAAAACCTGACCATGGCAACCCTACTGGGTCACCTCTTGTTCTGTGTGAGTTCTCTTTTCCTCTCACTAAAATCTTACTTTTTTATGCGCAAAATAAAACAAAAGACAAAAATGAAACCCAAAAAACAAAAACCAAACCTGACCAACTCAGACACTAATGACGGAAACATGCAAAGTAAAGAAACAAGTCTGAAAATATTGCCTGAATTCTAAATGCCATAATGCAGCCATCTGTGGAAATATGACTTTGGTTGTTTTTGTTTATTTCTTCTTTTTTAAATTAACATATATTCAAGAGCAATATTCCAAGGGACCTATAGTAGCAAATGAAATGGGTGGTTCTGAAAGAAATGGCATGAAGGCAAACCAAAAAGATTTTGTGTCATAAGATGAAAGCCAAGGGCTAGATGTCTGCATTCTACAGATGTCATTTGTAGTAACCACAATAATAGCAGTAGCAGGTTCTTTAGTGTCTGCTCTGCCAGACACCAGCACATGCTTGATATGTACTATCACATTTAATCTTGCCATAATCCTAAGAAGTAGTTTCTATTATCACTTCCATTTTATACTTAAGGAAACTTAAAAAAACCAAAATGAAACAAATATCTCCCGCAGTCACTTTGCTGGCAACTGAGTCGAAGCCAGATGCATCTGATTGATGGCTTTCATATGGTACATTTCACTGCAGTAGGTCAGAAATGTTTTCTAAAAACTTACAAGGGAAATTAGGGACAAATAGCAGACACTATAAAGTTTGGAAACTTGTCTCTAACAGAAGGTGGAGGCATAAACTATACTTTGGTATCAAAATGACTTTGATAAATCAATGATCTGAGGATCTGTAACAGTTTACCCAAAGAAATTTGGCCATGTAATTATACAGCAGAAGCAGCATAGGATTTGAGACAGAAGACAGGGTTGAGATTTAATTAAATGACAGCCACCGCCCCAGCCCCTACACAAGTGAATGATTGACGCTGCAGGAACAGAGGGAGGATCAGTGTTCCTGACAAGACGCTCTGGTCATCAGGGAGCTGCAGCTAGTGAACTCATGAATCACAGTGAGGCTGGGAAATGGCAGAGCCTTTGGGGAAAGAGAAATTAATAAACAGTGATGATGTAGTTCAGTCATCACCATAGGAAAAAAATTCCCATACAATTAGAGAAGTGTTTTGCCAGCTATGATGTAACAAGAGTTTAAAAAAAACGAAACTTGTACAGGATGACTGGAACAATATTTTTTCATTTCTATCAGTTTTGTTTTGAGGGAGTGCTCTTGAACACAAAACTAAAAATGGAACTATGTGAGTTCTTTTAAATCTCTCCTTACTTCTAAGTCAGGTCCTTTAACTGTGCCCTCATTTCTGTATTAGAGTCTGGCATGAAATTAAATGGGAACAAAACCAAACTGACAGCTGGAGATGCAAAGAGCCTCAAAAACAAAGAAGACTTTGAGGGCTGATAAGTCTAAAAGAAAAAATCAGATAAAATAAAATTTTCCACACCAAATTTCAGCATAGCAATTAAACCTCTGTAACCACTATATTTGGAATGAAATCCTTAGGAGTCAAAGTGGCTCATTGATTCAGAGTCACTATCAAATCTCCACAAGAAGCAGGTGGCACTCTGGAAAAACCTGTGTGCCTGACCAGGGGTGGGGGTTGGGAGAGGAGAGTGACACATTTTTGGCACAAGAAATGTTGACCTCAGAAGGACTAAGGGGAAATGAACAATTCTCTTGTTTCTTAGCAGTAACCAGGAGGG